>NW_006478264.1:0-365 GCF_000325575.1 Pteropus alecto | reverse complement strand
CCTTTTCTGGCCCTTTTGGAAACGACGCGCCTGCCATGTCCCTCGTGCCCGAGTCTCCACCCCGTGCAGGCGGGTCCACATCAGCCCTGTCCGCCGGCGGGCGGTCCCGGGTTCGGGTCGGCGGCTCGGAGGCGGTGGCAGGGCCGGCGGGGCTCACGTGCTGCTCTGCCCCCAGGTCTGAGCGAGGGCCCGGGGGACGACGCCCTGCTGGACGCCCTGCAGAGCTACGCGGAGGCCTTCTTCCTGGGCCTGCAGGTCCGGCGCCTGCCCTCGGTGGCGGCCGCGTCCATCCCCTGCTTGTCACGTCCCAGGCGGGACTGCGCTGGGCCACAGCTCCACACGGGTGAGTGAGCGCGGCGCAGCCC
>NW_006478263.1:0-364 GCF_000325575.1 Pteropus alecto | reverse complement strand
GGCCACCGGAACGTGCCGGGTCTTCGTGGCAGAGCTGACCGTGCGACCGCAGACACGCGCCAGGGCTCGCCGGACGGGGCGCCTGCAGAGAAGTGTCACCGTGCGAACCGGCCTCCCCGGACCTAAACCGTGGGTGCTGAGACGCCGGAGTAAACAGAGACGCCGGCCCAAGGGAGGCGAGGAAGTCGATCGTTTCGTAAAACACCAGCGAAGAGATGAAAATGAGGGAGGAACTCGATCGAAGATCTGGTCTCCGGAGATTGTTTCAAAAACCTCCCTGAGTCTGACGTCGGTCCCCCCCTGCAGCTTCCGGCCCGTCAGGCCGCTCCCCAGCCCCGCTGTCACCCGCCCGGCCCAGGGCCAG
>NW_006478262.1:0-364 GCF_000325575.1 Pteropus alecto | reverse complement strand
ATCAGTCCTCAGAGCAGGGGGGATCATATATTCCAGGTGACTCTTGCAGTTACAGGGGCCAGAACTCAGTCAAGAGAAGGTACTAAGGAGGGAATTGTTTCCATGCATGAGACACCTTATCAACAAGATTAATGAAGTGCAAAAGGTAGTGTGGATGAGGTCCCTGTGCCTGAGGTTTCAGCAGTATCAGAGAGGCCACTTCACACTTCAACTTGTCTAACACCATCTCTCATCACTCTCCCTCACATTCATTCACCTTGCAAACTGGCTTTACTTTTTTTGATTTGAACATTTGAAACAAGCACCTTCCTCAGGGACTTTGCACAGTCCAGTCCTTCTGCCAGGCACACCCTTCTCCATAAAA
>NW_006478261.1:0-364 GCF_000325575.1 Pteropus alecto | reverse complement strand
CTCTCTCTCTCAGACACACTGAGAAGGTGGCTGTCTGCAGCCAGGAAGACAGCCTGCCCCGGGGAGCCAAAGAAGCTGGCACCTTGACCTTGGACTTCCGGCCCCCAGTCTATGGTATCTGTTATGGCAGCCTGCGCTGAGAAGGGCAGGGTCTGCCAGCTCGCGTCAGCCTGAGCGGGGGCTTTTGGCAGCTCCACTTACCTGGTTGACCATGCATGTCTCCAGTTCCTCTTTGGAGAAACCTGTTTGACCCCTTTCCTTGCTCTGACGAAACAAAACAGAACAAAATCTCAGAGACGTTCTGGGGTCTGAGGGGCTTCTACTTCCACTCAAACCCACAGTTAGCCCGGACCACTGGAGAATG
>NW_006478260.1:0-364 GCF_000325575.1 Pteropus alecto | reverse complement strand
TGTCTTGTTCCTGATCTTAGAGGAAAAATTTTCAGTTTTTCACTATTAATTATAATATTAGCTGAGGGTTTGTCATATAAGGCCTTTATTATTTTGAAGTACTTTCCTTCTATAGCCATTTTATTAAACGTTTTAATCGTAAACGGATGCCATATCTTGTCAAATGCCTTTTTTGTATCTATGGATGTAATCATATGATTTATATCCTTTCTTTTGTTTATGTGATGTATCACATTGATTGATTTAAATATGTTGAAGCATCCTTGAGCCCCTGGAATGAAGTTCACTTGATTGTGACATATAATCTTTTTAATGTATTGTGGTATTCAATTTGCTGGTATTTTGTTTAGGATTTTTGCATCTG
>NW_006478259.1:0-364 GCF_000325575.1 Pteropus alecto | reverse complement strand
GGAAAGAATCATGACATCATCCTACTGACCCTAATGAAGTAGCAGACTAATTATTCTGAATGTTAGACATGCTCTGGGATACCAAGATGTCTCTCCTTCACATTCAATAAACAAAGCAGAAAGAATTTCAGAGGAACCATGGCTTATTGATGTCCACTGGGGAGGGCAGTTTGGCCTTAATGAGTCACCAGGCTCCACAAGGCATTTCTGTATAAAAGAAACTAAAAATCTTTTTCTCAACGAGGTAATCAGAAACAGCCCTAACAGATTTATTATGTTCTGTTAGAGTCTTTCTTTCTCCACCAACACAGAAACATAGATACCCACTGTTATTCTCACAGCATGTATGTAACTATGTTCTTTG
>NW_006478258.1:0-364 GCF_000325575.1 Pteropus alecto | reverse complement strand
TCTTGAAATTTTAAGGTCTATTTTCCCTTCCATTAGGAAGCTCCCTAAGGAAATATGGGAGGAGCTTCCTCTAAGCCAACTGTCTTAAGTTGTATGTTGAAAATTTTTAAGGAGGGTTTCCCAGGGGATTTTGGCGTCAAGTTGACCCCAGGGAAACTTTGTACTCTTTGTGAACTTGAGTGGCCCGCCTATGGGGTAGGATAGCCTTCGGAAGGGACCCTGGACCTCTCCACTGTAAGAGCTGTGTAGTGGGTAGTGGACATCCAGAGCAGTTTCCATACATAGACTCATGGTTGCAAGTCGCTACTGTAGTACTCCCTTGTAGAGATCCAGATCTGAGCCGGACCTGTGGTCGAAGCATTAG
>NW_006478257.1:0-364 GCF_000325575.1 Pteropus alecto | reverse complement strand
GTGACTTGGAACAGCCTACGACTGAGGCGCTGTTTTTATGGGTCCCATCGGACGGCGAGGGAGAGGGGCCCGGTGAGCTTCTGTGACTTGCCCAGTGCCCCGCGAGATTTGAACCAGGGCCCACGTCTGTGCCCTGGAGCAAGGGCAAGCCAGAGCGTAATGGTTCTGACCGCGGCTGTGTGAGGGGGTCACCCGCCCCACGCCCTGCTGAGTCAGACGCTCCGGCGTCTAGAACTGGAACGAGCCCCAGGCCTCGGCATGGAGGCGGGCTGGCCTTCCCGCCCCGTGTCCCTTCCCCACCTCCCCGCGGAGGACTCTGCTTCCAGTCCCTTTGCCCCATTCCCAACATACCTACGTCACCGGC
>NW_006478256.1:0-364 GCF_000325575.1 Pteropus alecto | reverse complement strand
CTACAGTGGGTCAGAATCGGCTTCGATGTTCATTTAATTTGTTGTCAGAATTTATTTCCTTCTCAGTTGAAGGCTGCCCTCAGGTCCTAGAGGTGGCCTGTAGTTCCTAGGAGGCTCATCTTAGTCAAAATAAGCTACTATAACAAAATTTCATAAACTTGTACAGAACTTTATTTCTCACAGTTCTGGGGGCTAGGAAGTCTCAGATCAAGGCAGTGGCAGAGGCAGTGTTTGATGATGGCCCACTTCCCGGTTCATGGAGACTGGACTTCTTCCTGTGGCACAAGGCAGAGAGGCAAGAGATTGCTTTCAATCCTCTTTTATAAGTGCACTATTCCCATTTCTGAGGGCTTCATCCTCATGA
>NW_006478255.1:0-364 GCF_000325575.1 Pteropus alecto | reverse complement strand
CAGACAGAAAATCTACAAGGAAATGCAGCCTTAAATGACACACTAGATGAATTTAATTGATATTTTTAGGGCATTTTACCCCCAAGCAGCAGAATATACATTCTCAAGTGCACATGGAATATTTTCCAATATAGACCACATGTTAGGCCACAAAACAAATCACAATCAATTTAAGGAGACTGAAATCATGTCAGAGTCTTATCCAACCACAATGGCATGAAACTAGAAATCGAGGAAAAAACTGTAAAACACAAAAACACACGGAAGCTAAATAACAGGATACTACACAGTGAATGAGTTAATAATAAGATCAAGGAAGAAGTCAAAAGATACATTGAGACAAATGAAAATGAAAGCACAACTC
>NW_006478254.1:0-364 GCF_000325575.1 Pteropus alecto | reverse complement strand
TTTTCTTTTCTTTTCTTTTAAGTTAGGGTCATCTTTTTTCTTTACAAAGCAAAAGCCCTGCTACCTAAGTCAGTTTCTGTGCCTGGAAACACTGATTAGACATGAGAAATCCCATCCCACGGACCAAAGTGGCAGACCTCTCACCTCAGGCTGTAGGTAGCCCAGGACTGTCCTCTCTGGGCCCATGGGCTGGGTAGGAACCCAGACATCATACTTGACATCACTTATCCCATCCCAAGACTGGTCTTTCTGGCTTCCATACTCCAGCCACTTGCCCAACACCACTCATAGGTGCCAGAGTGTCATATCTGGGTGTTTAAGCCCAAGTCTCCGGCGATGCTGCCTGGCAGCTCAGTTGGGAAAG
>NW_006478253.1:0-364 GCF_000325575.1 Pteropus alecto | reverse complement strand
GAACTTCATACTGTTTTCCACAGTAGCTGTACTAATTTACACCCCTACAAACAGTGCATGAAGGTTCCTTTCCCTCCACATCCTCACCAACGCTTTTTATTTCTTATCTTTTTGATAATAGCCATTCTAAAAGGTGCGAGGTGGTATTTCATTGTGGTTTTGATATGTCTTTCCTTGATGATTAATGATGTCGAATGTCTCTTTATGTACCTGTTGGCCATCTATATATCTTCTTTGGAAAAACGTCTATTCAGATCTTCCTGTTTAAAAACTATGATTGTTTGATTTTTTGCTGTTGATTTGCTGATGAATTCTTTATTTAGTTTGGATATTAGCTCTTTATCAAATATATGATTTGCAAATA
>NW_006478252.1:0-364 GCF_000325575.1 Pteropus alecto | reverse complement strand
GCTGCTATAAACATTGGTGTGCAGGTTTTTGTGTGGATATAAATTTTTATTTCCTTTAGATAAGTAGGAATGTGATTGGTGGATCATAAGACTATGTTTAGTTTTATAAGAAACCACCAAGCTGTTTTCCAAAGTGGCTGTAGCATATTGTATTCCTGCTAATCATGAATGAGCATTCCTGTTTCTCCACATCCTTACCAGCAAATAGTGTTGTCAGTGTTTTCGTTTTTGGCCAATCTAATAGATGTGTAGTGGTATCTCATTGTTGTTTAATTTGTGATTCCCTAATGATGTATGATGTTGAACATCTTTTCGTATGCTTATTTGCCATCTGTGTTTCTTGTTTGGTGAAGTATCTTGTTCA
>NW_006478251.1:0-364 GCF_000325575.1 Pteropus alecto | reverse complement strand
AAAAAACAAAAACTTTGGACCCCGATATGTTCAACCTCATTACCTGAGGTCCCCAAGTGCTTGAAAGACTACATCATGAAACTCGGTCCCAAAGTCCACTTTGGCAACTTCCCAGACATTTTCACCAGAACCTCAGCAACAGAAAATCTCCTAAAATCCTGCCTTGGTGGGAAACTTCGAATTCCACTCAATTCTTCCTCCCCATTGGAGAGAGCACCTCAAATGTTGCATGCTATTCAAATATGAATGCTAAGGACGCCCCAATGTCCCCACACTCAATCTTACATGGCCGGTCTCCCCACAGACTATGAAATTCCCCCCAGAATCCCCAAATACCACCTCCTATAGGTCTCCTCAAAAATAG
>NW_006478250.1:0-364 GCF_000325575.1 Pteropus alecto | reverse complement strand
AATATGCAGAGAAGTAAGATGAGAGGAGCCTCCTCAGGAAAGAAGACCTCTGGTCCACAGCAGAAGAATCTGGATCCGGCCCTTCCAGGCCGATGGGGGGGTCGCTCCACAGAGAACCCCCCTTCAGGATCCGTGAGGAAGACAAGGAAGAACAAACAGAAAGCTCCTGGAAACGGAGATGGTGGCAGTACCAGTGAAGCCCCTCAGCCACCTCGGAAGAAAAGGGCCCGGGCTGACCCCACTGTTGAAAGCGAGGAGGCTTTTAAGAATAGAATGGAAGTTAAAGTGAAGATTCCCGAAGAGTTAAAACCATGGCTTGTTGAGGACTGGGATTTAGTTACCAGGCAGAAGCAGCTGTTTCAAC
>NW_006478249.1:0-364 GCF_000325575.1 Pteropus alecto | reverse complement strand
GACACAAGACTTTAACCTCTTCATACATGAGAAGAGTCACACTGCACTGGGGGGCCTCACACGAACAGTTGGGCCATGGCAGCACCCAATTGCATATTTGTCTAAACATCTAGATTCGGCGGCTGTGGGGTGGCTCCTGTGCCTCCGGGCCTTAGCTGCTATGGTAATCCTAGTCAGAGAAGTGGACAAGTTTACGCTGGGACAAAATATAAATGTGACTGCATTTATATTTTGCCACAACTGCATTAATGAATAATCAAGGACACAAATGGCTGACCAACACCAGAATAATGCATTATCAAGGACTGCTCTGTGAAAATCCATGAGTCCGTCTCGAAACTGTACAAATATTGAACCCTACTAC
>NW_006478248.1:0-364 GCF_000325575.1 Pteropus alecto | reverse complement strand
CCGAGCTACAGGCTTGGGATCTGGGATCCAGGATGTGGGCGTGGGATCTGGGATCCGAGCTGCGGGCATGGGATCCGGGCCACGGGTCTGGGATCCGGGACGTGGGCGTGGGATCCTGGATGCGGGCGTGGGATCTGGGATCCGGGACTTGGGCGTGGGATCCGGGATCTGGGCTGCGGGCGTGGGATCCGGGCTGCGGGCCGCGGGCATGGTATCCGAGCTGCGGGTGTGGGATCTGGGATCCAGAATGCGGGCATGGGATCTGGGATCTGGGCCGCGCGCGTGGGATCTGGGCCACGGGCATGGGATCCGTGATCCGGGCTGCGGGTGTGGAATCCGGGATCTGGGACCTGGGCGTGGGATC
>NW_006478247.1:0-364 GCF_000325575.1 Pteropus alecto | reverse complement strand
GGCTGGGTGGCGCTGCCCAGCTGGCCACACGGCTCCCCGCGGCCGGCTTCCTGTCCCGCCAGTCCGCCCACCCGCGAGGAAGCAGGTTGCATGCACGGCCCCTCGGGCCTTCAGCCTGGAGGCCTGGGTGGCATTGTCACATCCAACTGGAGCCCAGCTCGAGGGAGCCCAGCCAGTGCCCACCGCCCCTCAGCCTGGGGGCCCCCCGCTGCGTTCTCGGGGCGTCAGGCAGCACCGTGCCTGTTTGGGACACATGGAGTCAGGGGTAGCCCCAGCAAAATGAGCACTTTGCCCCTTCCTAAGGTCTCAGACGACTGATATTTTGTTGTGTCAAAAACTAATTCAAGTGTCCAGAAAACACAGA
>NW_006478246.1:0-364 GCF_000325575.1 Pteropus alecto | reverse complement strand
TCAATTTCTTGCTGTCTCTCTTCTTCTTCTGGTACTCCTGTGATATAAATGTTGGTGTGCTTGATGTTGTCCCAGAGGCCATTTAAACTATCCTTAATTTCTTGGATTTGTTTTTTCTTGTTGCTGTTTGGATTAGGTGTTTTCTGTTGCCTCATCTTCTAAATCACTAATTTGATCCTCTGCTTCACTTAATGTAGTGTTTATTCTTCCTAGTGTAGTCTTCATTTCAGTTATCGTATTCTTCACTTCTAACTGGTTATTTTTTATGTTTTTATCTCCATTTTATGTTTTATTGCTTTGTTAAAGTTCTCACTGAGTTCCTCTGCTCATCTCTTAAGTTCATTGAGCATCTTTATAACCAGTG
>NW_006478245.1:0-364 GCF_000325575.1 Pteropus alecto | reverse complement strand
ATCTTTTTGGTTTAAGATGTGCTGTACTCCCAATGTGATGTCACTAGCTCAGCAGTCACATTGTTTCCTTCTGTTTGGCCCACACAGAACCCAAACTTGTGGCCACGGCCTAATTATTAGCAACCTGCTCTAACTAACCGAGTCAACTAGCTGGGAAATGTTCTTCTTCATTTGCAAAGTGTAATCACTAATTAGGTAACTTTGAGAGTTTCTAGAGCAGTTATTTCGGGAAAATTCTAAATCTAAAACAAAAAGCAGGATGGCAGGATGATGATTACGCATGTCAGTAAGTCACAGATGTGAAGCAAAAAAGACAGACCCAGTATGACCTTCTAAAATTTAGAAATAAGTGCCACAAAGAAAA
>NW_006478244.1:0-364 GCF_000325575.1 Pteropus alecto | reverse complement strand
GCATCGCTGCAGCCATCAGGAGCAAGACAGGCAGCTAACACCCCGGGTTCACATCCTGGGTGCCCAACACCCCGGGTTCACATTCTGGGTGCCCTGGACAAGGGGCTCCCCTCTCTGGGCCTCAGGGTCCCCATCTGTGAATTAGGGATGATGAGTGTACCTGTCTCACAGGATATTGTGAGGATGGAATGGGATTAGGCACAGAGAGCACCGAGCAGGACTCCAAAGAGGCAGCTGCTGTGAATTCTGAGAATTGGTGGGGCCCGGACTCCAGGTTTGACAGGCATAGAGTCTCATGTCCACATGGCTACCAAGCTGTGTGACCTGGGCAAGTGGAGTCCCCTCTCTGTGCCTTGGTTTTTTT
>NW_006478243.1:0-364 GCF_000325575.1 Pteropus alecto | reverse complement strand
AAACGAACAAAAACCCCACAACCGCCGTGGCAGCCAGTCAGCAGGCAAGGAAGAGGGAAAACGATGAAAATAGGGTTCGAGGCAGGAACTGACCTCATCCAGAGAGTGACTGTGAGCATAGTAAATTTAGAAGAATCTTATATTAATAAGGAGCTTAGCA
The DNA here is from genome assembly GCF_000325575.1 of Pteropus alecto. Classification (NCBI taxonomy): domain Eukaryota; kingdom Metazoa; phylum Chordata; class Mammalia; order Chiroptera; family Pteropodidae; genus Pteropus; species Pteropus alecto. The sequence continues at coordinate 204 of NW_006478243.1, read as the reverse complement.
AAATCCAGTAGATGCGGTGATTACAAGTGTGGAGTCAGTGACCATCAAGGCCACGCAGAGCCTAGACTGACCACACGCACAGCCCCGACGGGGGACACAGGACGGCTGGGCCCGGGGGGAGGGGACCGTTCCATCAATGGTTCTGGAAGAATGGGATGCTCATAGGAGAACCCTGAACTCTCGCCACGCACAGAATCGATCTGA
>NW_006478242.1:0-364 GCF_000325575.1 Pteropus alecto | reverse complement strand
GTTTGCACATGCTGTTCCCTCTGTCTAGAATGTCCTTCCACCCACCCACCACATTTTCCTCCCTGCTCAGTTCCTATGCGGGTGCCATGGTCCGGCTCAAGCATGATCCTCTCGGAGTCTTCTTCATCATCCTTAGGGAGAGTCACTCCCTCCTTGGGGCCCCCACAGCAACGTGCACCTGCCGTAGTCCTATTAAAGCACAGAGCTCACTCAAAGTCCAGGTGTCTGTGTTCCCTGGGAGCCTCTCAAAGGCTGGGCTGGCTTTCAGCCACCTTAGCACGTCTCCATAGCCAGGAGCACAGGGAAGTAGGCACTTGGAAAATGCCAGCTAAGTGAATGAGTGAATGAATGAATGAATGAATGA
>NW_006478241.1:0-364 GCF_000325575.1 Pteropus alecto | reverse complement strand
TTTCCTAGCATCATATTGTACTAAAGTTATGTAAAATATAACAATTGGTGGGAAAAGCTGGACAAAATTTAAAGAAGCAATTTTCTTATTTTTAATGTAAATAAATGCATTTCATAAATATTTTATTGTTTGTAATAGAGTACAGAAAAAGAGGAGAAACATAGAGACAGGGAGAGACAGAGAGAGAGAGGAAGAGTGAGGAAGAGAAGGAAAGGAGAAAGATACACTGTGTATATTTTTTGGTCTACCATCTAGAGTTTGAAAACAAGTATGCCATAATAAAGACATGAGATACCCCTTGCCTGTCTTTGGTGCTCAAGGAGTCTATCTTGAGGTCATTGATATTCCCTAGCGCCCTCTGCTG
>NW_006478240.1:0-363 GCF_000325575.1 Pteropus alecto | reverse complement strand
AAATAAACAGGGCCATTCATACATACATACATACGTGCATACTTCCTTACATCCACACATGCTTACGCACATACATGCGTACACACATAAAGTCCTTTCGAGCCAAGAGGAAGAAGGGTGAGGAATACGAAGGGAATGGTTTTGCACGATTCGATGCGGGGCGACGGAGAAGGACACACTACTCTGAAGGCTGCAGCGAGATGCTTCCGAGGGTCAGGAAGTCATTCCCGGACTGCAGGGATACGGCAATGAAGAGAAACAACAAGAGCTTCCTGGCCGCCAGAAGGCAGCCGAGAAAGGAAGAGTGTGAGACAACGGGCAGCAGAGACAGGCCTGAGCAAGGCACAGAGAGACATCACAGAA
>NW_006478239.1:0-364 GCF_000325575.1 Pteropus alecto | reverse complement strand
ATTTTATATACGTATAATATAAATATATTAATAAATGTATTTTTTTTGCATTTTTATTAGTTTCAGGTGTATAGTACATTTATAATTTATGAAGTGATCCGCTATTACTGTGTCACCTCTCTGGCTCTACACACAGCCATCACAATACTATTGACTATAAATAACCCTTACGCTGTATTCTACATCCCCGTGACTATTTTTTCACTCCTATTTTGTATTTCTTCAACCCTTCGCGTTTCTCTCTCAGGCCCCCAACCCCCTCCCCTCTGACAGATACAGAAGCAACGGAAATGCCTACCAACGGAAGATTGGATAAAGAAGTTATGCATCTAATGGAATAGTACTCAGCCATAAAAAAGAAAGA
>NW_006478238.1:0-364 GCF_000325575.1 Pteropus alecto | reverse complement strand
AAGGGAGTGACAAGGAGAAAGAAGAACAGATTTGAGCAATATAATGAAGGAAGAATTGTTAGGATTTAGTGAGTCTGTTTTTTAGTATATTGCCTAGGAAGTATTTCGGGGCACTCAAGCAGAGGTGTATTGGATGAAAAAGGAAGTTGGATCACAGGAGCTCAGGAAAAACAGCTGGCTGGAGATAGTAGATTTAGGAATCCTTGTTTCTGGGTGGAGGACAGAGTGTGGGAGAGATCCTGCAAAGAGAGCAATTTAAATTTTAAAAAGCTTACAATACCACAAAATGCAGAAAAACAAAAATATCTTAATTAATTGCCTGAAAAATCTCTATAATACTTTTTTCCCTATATGTTTTAGCTGC
>NW_006478237.1:0-364 GCF_000325575.1 Pteropus alecto | reverse complement strand
GGGGCGTGGTGTCCTCTCTCTCAGTGGCAGCCTTAGGAGGATAGTGTTGCTCCTTAGGGCTCCTCGGCCCATTCCTCAGAGGTGACTCATTGGATTTTCCAACCGCTTAGTACACTTAGTCCATTTAGGCTACAAAAGCTACTTCTTTATAACGTGGGGGAATCACAACTATTCAAAAGCGGGAAATCTATTTACAGGTAAGCAAATTACAGGGACAGTAAAATTAATGAGCTCTGTAACTTGACCAGCTTACCAAAAACGTGTGTAACTCATTTCAAAAGTCCACCCTGTTTTACCCGCTTTCCACCTGAATTAGACTCCAAGGGCTGCCATACCAAAGTACCACAGACTGGGTGGCTTAAAC
>NW_006478236.1:0-364 GCF_000325575.1 Pteropus alecto | reverse complement strand
TGTGTGTGTGTGTGTGTATATATATATGCCACATCATCTTTATCTGTTCATTGGTTGATGGACACAGGTCGTTTCATGTCTTGGTCATTGCGATGTCACCTGTATTATATCTTGTAACGAATCCTTCGAATTCCTGGCGGATGAGTTAAACACGTCCCCAGTGCCAGCACATATTCCTCACAGACCGTGGATGCGGGGTGGGGGATCCGAAACCAGCGTTATGTCACCTCTTACCCCTGACACTGCTGGATCCTGGCGGTGTTTCTCGCTGGTCTGGATTTTAAATCTCGGTGTCTTGCTGACCAGCAGCCCCTCTTTCTTCTCCTTCCTTCTCTGTCACGTCGCTGGGCTTTCCGTGTCCTCT
>NW_006478235.1:0-364 GCF_000325575.1 Pteropus alecto | reverse complement strand
GTTTTACAATGAAAAGGTCTTTACAATGTTTAGATTTCTTATAGTTATTGACTCTCCTGAACTACTAGGTTTTTAGATAATCAGGGACTAACTGTAATAATTATAGTGATTCTTTCTGTTTGCATGACAGATGTGTCCTTGTGCTAAGGACCAATTCATGAAGAGTAGAAAGAAGAGATAGGTCATCCTCCCTCTCCCTACTCAATTAGATGTATCCTCATGTAGAGAGGAGAATTATGGGGAAAGTGTTAGTCTATGTGTAGGTACTGAAGCTTGGCGAGAAAGCCATGATATGAGCTTACAAAGATTTTTTTTCTTCAGTGCCATATCTTTCTTCCATCCATCCATCCATCCATCCATCCAT
>NW_006478234.1:0-364 GCF_000325575.1 Pteropus alecto | reverse complement strand
GGGTTAAGTTAGGGTTAGGATTAGGTTTAGGTTAGGGTTAGGATTAGAATTTTGGTTAAGATTAACTTTAGTTTAAGGGTTAAAATCTGAATTAGGGATTTTTTAGGATAGGGTTAGGGTTATATTTAGATTGTGTTTTAATGTTAGGGTTATGGATATGTTTAGGGTAAGAGATTGGTGTTATGGTAAATGTTAGTTTAAAATTTAGGATTAGGGTTAGTTGTATGGTTAAGTTTTAGAGTTAGGCTTAGGGTTAAGGTTAGGCTAAGCGGTTAGGTTTAGGGTTAAGTTTACTGTTAGTCTTAGAGTTAAGTTAGGGTTAGGTTAGATTTAGGGTTAGGGTTAATGCAAGAGGTTAGAGTTG
>NW_006478233.1:0-364 GCF_000325575.1 Pteropus alecto | reverse complement strand
ATCGGGCGTGTTCAGGGTGGCGTGGCCGTAGACTACCTTGATTTGTTTTTTTTAAAAAAATCTATGATCAATGGGCACTTGATGGGTCTTTTCAACCTGGAAAATCATGTTTTTCAGTTCTAGGAAACATTGTTATATTATTTCTTAATAACTCAGTCTCCCATTTTCTCTGCTTTTTTATTTATATTTTTAATTTCTGGAACTGCTGTTTTTCAGATGTTGGTTCTCCTAGATTGCCGCTGATTTTTAAAAATCTTTCTCTGTTTCTCAATTCCCTTCACTTTGTGTTCTGACCCTACTTTCTGGAGACACCTTTAACTTCTCCTGCTACTCTTTAAATTGATTTTGGTTTTTGGATTATTAA
>NW_006478232.1:0-364 GCF_000325575.1 Pteropus alecto | reverse complement strand
TGTTATACTATTTTGTAGAATATATGCAGACAACAAAGTAAAAAAGATTTAAGACTTTCATTTATTGCGTAATTCTTCTCCAGATAAAAACATTTGCGACACCTAACATTCTCTAGCTGAAAACAACTTACACCTCATAACTCTCTTGTTTTGAGTTAACTTTTCTGCTCTTCATTTTCCCAATTCCTCTAAGACACTGTTCTTATTGCTGTACTGTTATTCCCATTTAAATGCTTCTATAGAATTATGCTCCTGTAGGACTCTGGGCTACTTTGCTTGAGGTATATTAGAAATTTCCTGATTAAAACAAAACTTAACCAATATCAAAATTGTCAGTTTTTGTTTCATTTGATTTTTGTTGTTG
>NW_006478231.1:0-364 GCF_000325575.1 Pteropus alecto | reverse complement strand
AAATGTACCCAGCTGTTGATTCCTTGTAATTTGACGGCAGTTGGAGAGCATAGCGAAGCTTGGTGGGGACCTTTCTGTTTGCATTGAGGGCTGAATTTCAACAGATTGTGGAGAAATAGTTGCTCTGCTAATAGGAAACCCTGACATAGAAGTGGATTGTCTACTATGGTTTAGCTTAGGGTCCCCACAAACATGCTTTGTGTGATGAGCAAAGGAGGTGCTCCCCTTTTTGAATGTGTCCCAGTTTTTCAGACGAGGCACTTTCCACACTGGACCCTGGTGCTGATATGTGCAGAGAACTTCATTGTTAGTACAGAGCTCAAAATGGAAAGAGTAAATTACATTAGGCTGACTATTTATTCCT
>NW_006478230.1:0-364 GCF_000325575.1 Pteropus alecto | reverse complement strand
TTAGGGTTAGTGTTATTGTTAGTGTAAAATTTAAGTTTTGGTTTAGTGTTAGGGTTAGGGTTAGGGTTGCAATAGGTTTAGACGTAGCTTTAGTTATAGGGTTAGGATTAGGATTAGGGTCTAGATTAGGGTTAGGTTTATGGTTAAGGTTAGGGTTACAGTTAGGTTTAGTGTTAGTTTTAGGGTTAGCTTTATGTTTAGAATTAGGTTTATGGTTATGGTCAGGTTTAGGGTTACGGTTAGGGTAGTATTTTGGTACGAGTTTAGATGTAGAATTAATGTTCAGAACAGGGTTAGGATCAGGTTATGCTTAAGGTTACTGTTAGTTTTCTGGTTCGGTTTAGGTTAGGGATAGGTTTATATT
>NW_006478229.1:0-363 GCF_000325575.1 Pteropus alecto | reverse complement strand
TCTTTAGCATTAATTGGAGGACAGGTATTTCTTCGACAGTGGCTTATTATCACTTAACTTAGTGGCATCACTGCCAAAGAAAAGAGCCAGGAGTAAGAACCCACCATTGGATGAAGGCTGTATCATAGTACCACTAGGACTAGCGCACCAGAGACTGGATCAGCACTCTTGGCAGGAGAATTCAAGTAGCTATGGGAATGTTTACTCCTCATTCTGACAGCTTAATGCAATGTGAGCTTACTGCACTGTACCAAAAGGGAAATGAAAGTCAAAAAGCATCTTTTTCTACATGCTTGATTTTTTCAGGAAACTTGACTTATAGAAAACCAAAGAAAATTATCTAACTTGGAATACTTTAAAATT
>NW_006478228.1:0-366 GCF_000325575.1 Pteropus alecto | reverse complement strand
TGGAGAACATGTATGTGCTCACACATGTGCAGACTATCTCATAAAATGTACACGAATTGGGAACATTCTGGAAGGGAGATCTCACTTTTCATACCTTCCATATGGTTTGATTTTATTATAAGTTTTGAAAACCAAAAGCAAAAACAAAATGCCCTAATAAATAAATACGATAAGCACTATTGGTGATGCTGACACATAGCCAAGGTTGGTACCCAGTGCTCATCCAACTGCCTGCTCAGGATGGGGCAGTGGGGATGTGTGACAAAGCTATGTAAGAAAGTGGCCTGTCCCAAACAAGCCCCTACTCTAGGGGCAGAGCCATTCTATAACCACAGAACTCCTGCGGTGCTAGAGCAGAGGGGAGCC
>NW_006478227.1:0-364 GCF_000325575.1 Pteropus alecto | reverse complement strand
GGTAGATATATAGAAGGAGAAGGAAATACATAGTGAATAAGGAGTGGGGGTCCACTTCAGGATATATATCCAATGGAAATCATATTTTGAAGAAATATCTGTGAATTATTCACAAGAGCAGGTGTGCAATCAACCTGAAAGTGTTGACAGATGAATTGAGAACATTAGTGTGATCCATATACTTACACATGCAATGAAATATTACTCAGCCGTAAAAATGAAGAAAGGAATGAACAACACGGATGAATAGAGACAGAGAAAGACAGGTATTGTATCAACTTGGCATATGTGCTGTCTAGAAATCATACTCAGAACCAGAGGAATGGTGGTTTACTGGGGCGGGCAATGGAGAAGATGAGGCGAT
>NW_006478226.1:0-364 GCF_000325575.1 Pteropus alecto | reverse complement strand
GTTTCTATGTATTAGGTAGATCTGCTATGTCTCCCCATCTTGGCAGGGTGGCCTTATGTAGTAGTTTTCTTGTAGGGCCCAGTGCAGTCTCCCTGGCCACATGAGCTGGGTGTTCCAGGAATTCTCTTGTGTGACTTGTATGTCCCTTCCTGTGGGTGAGGTTCATCTTCAGCTGACTGGCTGTAAGGACTGGCCACAATGATAGCATATAAGCTGCTGTGTGGGGGCTTACTCCAAGGGATGGGATTCATCACAGCAGGGCTCTGGTGCCTGCCAAAATAACACTTTGGGTGTGACATTCAAGGAGTTAATCGGGTGGTGTTCTGTTGTGGTCTAAAGCCTACTGCTGGGTGTGTTGGTTCTG
>NW_006478225.1:0-364 GCF_000325575.1 Pteropus alecto | reverse complement strand
AAAAGTCTTGTTCTTTCAGCTGTTTTCTCATGAAAGTAAGGTAATGCACATATGATGTTTTCTGTCATTCAGTGCTCAGTCACCAGCTTGTGGGTTTTCGAGAGGCAGTAGCTACAGTGACTTCATGATTCTGGCTTCCTAGCTCCCGGAGGGATCCTGAACTCGAAGGCTTCAGTGGTGGCCTCAGGGACACTAGCTCCTAAGGCACATCAGTTTTGTAGTGTTCCAAGAGTCATTTCTGCCCCAACCTAGAAAGCTTCCTCCTACAGCTCTGTCCCAAATTTCGTAAACCCCTAAATCCCTGTGTTAAATCTCTTTCTGCTTAAAATACCTGTAGTGGTTTTAATGCAGGGAGGAGGCAAGA
>NW_006478224.1:0-364 GCF_000325575.1 Pteropus alecto | reverse complement strand
TGTTCTTCAAAAGTGAAGGAGAATTAAGAAATTACAAACCAAACAAATGTTGAGCGAGTTTTTACTAAGAGAACATTTTCTACAAGAAATACTTAAGAGAGTCTTTAGGGTTAAAATTAAAGAAGAGGCCAAAAATGTGAGGTTCAAAGATAATTTAAAAAAGCACTAGCCAGTGAATTCACGTGGATAAATATAAAGGCCATTTTATTTATATTTTATTTATAACTACATTTTATCATATAGGGTATAAAAGACAAATGTTTTAAACAATAAATGGGCATATAGATTAATGGTACCATGTGTAAAAGTGAATTGTGCAAAATAGGAAGAATGGAACTGTATAGGAGAAGAGTTTTTTCAAACT
>NW_006478223.1:0-364 GCF_000325575.1 Pteropus alecto | reverse complement strand
AATATATTCTCCCATTCAGTAGGTTGTCCTTTCATTTTGTTGCTGGTTTCCCTTGCTATGTAGAGCTTTTTAGTTTGAGGTAGTTCTATTTATTTTTGCTTTTGTTTCCCTTGCCTTTGAAATCATATTTTTAAAAGATACATCACTAAGACCTGTGTCAAAGCCCTTATTATCAAAAGTCTTAATCCTACCAGTTAGGCAAAAATAAAAGAAAAAGAAAAAAAGAAAAAAAGAAAGGCATCCAGATTGAAAAGGAAGAAGCAAAACTGTCACTATTTGCAGAGGACATGATACTATATGTAGAAAACCCTATAGACATGACCAAGAAGCTGTTAGAACTAATAAATGAATTTAGTAAAGTTGC
>NW_006478222.1:0-364 GCF_000325575.1 Pteropus alecto | reverse complement strand
CTCTCTTTTAAATCAGAAAAAGTCTTAGCATTTAAAAAAAATTTATTTGTCAAAAAATAGCAATATTAAAAAACCGTTTTATAAATCACAATTTCATCACCTTAACAAGTATTTTAATTACTTTGTAGTCTCTTCTAGGAATTTGTCCAAGTGGCTGAATATTTTTACCTAGAAATCGTCATATAATTTTGCACTCAGATTTTTTTCACTGAACATTATAGTATCGAATATATCTTTGCTCCTTTTAAAAATGTTCTTTGAGGAAATACATTTCCATAGAAGAGAGACTTAGGCATACAACAGCCACTTAGAATATTAAAAGCAGACACTGAAAAGAATTTCACCTTAGCCAAGTGTAGCTAAA
>NW_006478221.1:0-364 GCF_000325575.1 Pteropus alecto | reverse complement strand
CTTTCATTCTCAATGTCACTACTTGCTCTTCATACCCAAGCACACATACAGCATGGGAGAGAGAAGGGCGACGGCGGCAAGAACTGGAACTAAAGCTCCAATCGTCTTAAAAGATGGTCTTCCCACTGCACTGCAATACCTGGCTCATGCTCGTATATGGTGCGTGTGTGTATTCAGGTACTGGAGTAGCTGAGGTGACCCAAGGAAAACAGGAGGGAGTTAGGGAGAAAATCTTGGGGAAAGCAAATATTTACAGGATGAGCAGCAGAGGAGGAAGTGAAAGAGAAGACATCTAATGCAGCAGGGACAGGGGCGCCTATGAGAATCTGAGGCCCGAGGATCTGAGGCGGAGCTGAGGCGGTGA
>NW_006478220.1:0-364 GCF_000325575.1 Pteropus alecto | reverse complement strand
AGACGGTCTATTTTATATCCCTAACAATGCTCCTCTGGTTCAAAAACAAGCTTCTAAATTTATGGGACGATGTCCAACTTCACACACAACGACAGAAAGGCCCGTTTGAACACGAAAACCATTGGGTCACCTGTGACATTCACGAAGAGAACCGAAACAAACTTCACAATGCCCGAACCTTCGGACTCAAAACCTCCCACGCTCGGAACTTATCGCCGTGATCCAGAGGCACACGCAGGCAGGCGTGGGGACACAAAGACGTCACCCGGCGTGTGCGTGTGTGTGCGCGCGCGCATGTGTGTATGTGTGCGTGCGTGCGTGTACAAAGGGGGGGGTGTAAGTTTCTGCATTCCACCAATTCCCT
>NW_006478219.1:0-364 GCF_000325575.1 Pteropus alecto | reverse complement strand
CGTCCCTACTGAGGGGCAGAGAGGCCGTCACCCACTCTGTTCACAGTACCGTGAGAGCGCACACGCACACACGCACGCACACACACATATGTGTCTGCATATGCACACGCACGCACACATGCACACATATGTGCGCGGTGCACCCATACACACATATACACACATACGCACAGGCAGACACGTGCACAGACACACATGCACACAGACATGTGCACACGTGCACAGGCTCATGCACATATACAGGTACAACACACCCACACGCATGCACACACGCGCACATGTAGGCACATGCACATATGCAGATACACATGCGCATACGCACACACACAATATACATGCGTACAGATACACGCATGTGCACAAA
>NW_006478218.1:0-363 GCF_000325575.1 Pteropus alecto | reverse complement strand
ACTTTTTCAAGCTACAAAATTTCATTGCCTTCGAAGTCAACCTGCCAATAATTGGTCTAAAGAAAAGTATTTATGAATATTTAGACGTCTAGCAAAACGTGTATGGTAAATGAAAATCAATTTTTCATTTTTATTTGATGGCAAAAATAATATATCTCATTATAATGAAATCAAATAATATGGACAAGTATAAATAAGAAAGTAAAAATTACCACAAACTCCTTCATTTAGAGATAAATACTCTTACTCTATTGGTCAAATTTCATTTCAGTTTTCTCTTTAGATTTGATTCTGTGTAGGCGAACTGTTTTCTGACCAGCTTTTTCTTTCAGCATCAAAATATGGAATGTTTCCCTCAATAGC
>NW_006478217.1:0-363 GCF_000325575.1 Pteropus alecto | reverse complement strand
AACCAATGTCACCATAAAAAATTAATTAAAAAAAAGAAAACCAATGAAGTAAAAATCTAGTTTTTTGAGAATATAAAAAAATTGATAAACTTATATCCTGACTGGTGTACAAAAGAGAGAAAATATAAATTGACCATATGAGAAATTATATAGGCAACATCACTAGAGTTTCTATAAACACTAACATGATAATGGAATAAAAGAACTTATGCAAATAAGTTCAACAACTTTGATTAACTGGAAAAATTCATCGAAATATATAAACTACCAAAATTGATTTGACAATAAATAAAATGCCTAGCCCTACAACTATTAAAGAAATAGAGATTTTTGTTGGGAGCCAAAACTAAGAACAAAGAATCT
>NW_006478216.1:0-363 GCF_000325575.1 Pteropus alecto | reverse complement strand
TACTGGATAACCTATATATCCACGAGCATACAGTCCTATCTCAACATGGCCACGGTGGTTTCTGATCTTTTATTTCTATTTCAAACTTCAAAAACGAAGAAAGAAAATTTAACCAAGACACAGCCAAGTCATCTGCCCGACCTTCCTCCTTCTCATTTGAAGATAACTATTTGGAATTGATCTTACTCACTCTCAGGTTATTATACTTACTGCTTATTACTGTGTATGTCTGCGGCTATATGGATATATCTTATAAATTATATATACCATTATTTTGCATGCTGAAAAGTGTTGTGTGAATAGTTTCTTAGCGTATAACATACTGTTCTGCATCTTGTTTGCTAAACAAGCAAACACCGTCTC
>NW_006478215.1:0-363 GCF_000325575.1 Pteropus alecto | reverse complement strand
GTGGGTCGCAGTGCTGACCGCGCCCTCTGTGGCTGGCTGGTGCTCCATCCTGCTAGAACCTTCTGAGCAGCAGTGCAGACGCCCCACCTGAGAGGCGACAGGGAGAAGCATCGACCGCAGGCTCCCGCTTTCGTCCGCTAAGGGTGCCCCTGGGCATCGCGTTTGCACAGATATGTGTGCTTTGTGCACCAGAACGTCAGCGGCCCCGGGGCAGGAAGCCAGGGCACAGGCGACACACCGGGTCGCCTGCGCTAGGGAAGCGGGAAAGCCTGCTCACCACCGCCGTTCACCATGGCCGTGCTCGGACTCAGAGGCCAGGCCCGGGGAACGAGAGACGGCACACAAAGGGGCCTGATGCAGCAG
>NW_006478214.1:0-363 GCF_000325575.1 Pteropus alecto | reverse complement strand
AGAACTGTAGCGTTTTGTGCTTCCATTATAATGTGTCATTTACCCGAGAATCTGTGACAATCCTTGCTCGTGTGTAGCTGCTTTGCACATGATTTGAAAGGGAGTGCCATGTAGGAGGTTGTATGTGCGATGAAGTATACCCAGATTAACCATCCCACGTAATATGTACCAATGTGTAATAGAATCTATCTCTAGTCATGTTTTGAGTTTTCCTCCAAAGTAGATTTCCCTAAATTAGTCATTAAAACTTTGTTAAAGGAAAGTATCTTTACGGACTAAGCAATCATGCTCAATATCACAGAATATACCATAAATGAGAACTAAAGAAGATGGTACTATCAACTACAAACTATAATTGGAATG
>NW_006478213.1:0-363 GCF_000325575.1 Pteropus alecto | reverse complement strand
GTAATTCATCAGCAACTCTTGTCAGCTCTACCTGACCACCACCCTGGCCCAAGTCATCCTCATCTCACCTAGAGACCTGCGACAGCCTCCCCACTGCTTTCCTGGCTCCATCTCCATCCCCATCCTTCACTCACAGCGACCAGTGATCCTTTTATAATGTAAAAGCAGATAATGTTATGCATATGTTAAAACCTATCGAATGCGGACTCTAGTTAATAATAATGTATCAATATTGGCTTACCAATTGCAACAAATGTACTACACTAATATAACATGTAAATAATAGAGAAAACTTTGGGAAAGGTTTATATGGAAACTGTACTTTGCCATCAATTTTTCTGTAAACCTAAAACTGCTCTAAAA
>NW_006478212.1:0-363 GCF_000325575.1 Pteropus alecto | reverse complement strand
TTTCGAAGATGGACGAAACCGCGGTGAGAAACGCCTCTCGCGCGTGCAGGGCCGAGCGGGCTCGGCGGCCTCCTCGGTGGCCCCTGACTGACCGCTTCGCCGTCTGGAGTGTCCTGAGCCGACGCGCTGGCCCAGCACCTTCCCGCAGGGGGACGGAGCACGGGCCAGTCTGTGGCGTGCACTTCCACCCCCGCACGCCTTCCGTTCACACCCGGTCCCTTCCACGCGTGTCCCCTCGGCCCGAGCGGAGCCGTCTTGCGTCTGCCGGTGCCGAGCTCCCGCCGAAGCTTCCCGGTAACTACGCTCTGTATTTCGTGGTCTTCAATTTGCCGCGTTGTGATAGCCGCTACGTAGCATCCCTCA
>NW_006478211.1:0-363 GCF_000325575.1 Pteropus alecto | reverse complement strand
ATGACAGCATATTTCTCATCAGAACAATACAAGCAAGAAGACAGCAGTAACATCTCTAAAGTACTTTAAAGTGTCAACCTAGGATTCTATGTCAAGTGAAAGTATCTTTCAAAAAAAAAGTGAAATTAAGACTTTTTCAGGCATAAAAAGCTGAAAAAAATGTTCGAGAGAAGCCTCCAGGCAGAAGAAAAATTATACCAGACTGAAATATGGATCAACACAAAAGGAAGAGCAACAGAGATGATGCCTACAAGGGTAAATATATAACACATTATCCTTTTTACTTAAATCTCCTTAACTATTTAACAAAACTAATGACAATATATGAAGGGTTTATAAAAAGTTTGAGTAAAAAGTACAACA
>NW_006478210.1:0-363 GCF_000325575.1 Pteropus alecto | reverse complement strand
AAAAAAAAAATGGCTCAGAAAACTTGGGAGTGTAGATAATTATGTGCATGGGTACAGTGGAAGCAAGAGCTTATTTTATCATGGTGATAGTTATGCATCCAGATGGTACCCCATAGAAAGCTTTCTAAGAATCATTATTCACAGGAAGTTATCAAAAGATGCTCTTGTGTGTTCCTGATTCACATGTCTGGGTTGCTTCTGTCTCATTGGAACACTTGGGGGCATGGCTTTCTCTGGGAGCTCACCTGTCCTGGGGGTGTCTGGCTCAAGGTAATGTGAAGCAATGACAACAGTGACCTACTACAAACCGTGTCTCCTGAGACTCTCAGGAGACAGATTGATTAAATGAGATAAATACAGAAG
>NW_006478209.1:0-363 GCF_000325575.1 Pteropus alecto | reverse complement strand
CTAAGTTTGAGCTTCGCCAGGAAATTAAAGAACTTTCCGGATTCTCTCCCTAGTAAGGTAGGAGTTTACTCCTTTAAAAGCCAAGCGGTGGCACTGGGAGTAGCGACGGAGCCCAGAGCCCTCGTGGATGCCGCACCATGTCCTCATGCGTTCGCCCGGGGCCAGCGGACCCGCAGCTGCCGGCTCGGAAGGCAGGACGGTCCCACATCACCGCATCGGCTTCCCCGTCTGCACCGTTGGGTCCTGGCAGTTCAGGCCCAGCTGCCTCCAAGGGACGGAGCACTCAGGGCCACGGCCACCAAGGTGCCATGAGGGGCGGTTCCGCTCATCAGCAGGTGGCAGAGGTGACACACGCCGAGACTG
>NW_006478208.1:0-363 GCF_000325575.1 Pteropus alecto | reverse complement strand
GGGGGGAGGACCCAATTCGGCCCATAACAGCCGGGCAGGGCAGTGCCAACTAAACACTCCTCGATGACACAAAAATGATTTGTTCGTGCAGTTGACAAATACTGACCGAGCACCCACGAATGCGAGGCGTGGTTCTAAGCGCTGAGGAGACAGGAGTGAACAGACAGGGGTCTCTGCTCTCACAAAGGCCACATTCGCAAGAACAAACGAGCAGAAGCCCACGGCTGATGGAGGATGGGGTGCCCAGGAGGATGGGGTGCACAGTGGGGTGACCTGTGACTTTAAGCCGGGGAGTCGGGTGCTCCTTCCATGAGAAAGTGTCTGTGGAGCATTTGGATGCTGCATAGACAAAAAAGATAAAGA
>NW_006478207.1:0-363 GCF_000325575.1 Pteropus alecto | reverse complement strand
GTGCATGCCCAGACAAGTACACACACACGTGCATGCACGGACAAGCACACATGCACATGCACACACATATGCACAGACAAGCACACATGCACACATGCACACGCACATACGTGCATGCCCAGGCAAGCACACACACGCACACACACATCCGGGTGTTGGGGTTTTCTGGTGTATTCTTGAGAGAACTTCCGTGGACAGGCACTTTCTCTTCCCCAGATCGTGTGGAGCAGCGTTTAGAAGCGGAGCCGGCTAGGAGAGCAAGTAGGATGGGACGTGTCCCAGGAGGACCTGTCTTCGCGGCCGAAGAGCTCCAGCGCTCCCGGGGGCCTGCGTGGCGGGCGCGAGCAGAGCGCCGCGTGCGGA
>NW_006478206.1:0-363 GCF_000325575.1 Pteropus alecto | reverse complement strand
GGTTTGTTCAGGGTAGCGTGGCCGTAGATCCGTCATGTGTTTTTAAACCTTTTGTATAAAGCATGTTATCCTCGGGCTCATGGGTATCGTGTTCTATCTTTTTTGTTCTTTTTTTGTCTTTGAATGAGACTGCTGAAGCAGATTTTCTGTTGAGTGCAGGCCATATTATGAATTGAATATCTGGGGTATATTTCAGAATGCCCGGTTTGTTTTCTCTTTCTTAGTCATGGAGGCACTGAATTATCCTATGATCTTAATTCTCTGATGGATCTAAGAAAGTAAGTTTATTTCTTTGCTTTTTAATAGGTAAGGAATGACAGCTTCTAAGTTACTTAAAGGCCAGACCAGAAACCAAAAGTCTCT
>NW_006478205.1:0-363 GCF_000325575.1 Pteropus alecto | reverse complement strand
CCAGGCCCAACCCTGCTTAGCTTCCAAGATCAGACCAGATCGGGCATGTTGAGGGTGGCACGGTTGTAGACAAAAGAGTTGATCACTTTTTGTCCAGGGTTGCAGGTGGAAAACAATGGTTGGAAAACCTGTCATTTGACAGTAAAGCTTTCAGAAAGCTCAGAGCTGTGACTGATAAGATGAACAGATTTCTTTCTTACTGTGGGTTGGGCTAGGATGTGAAATGCAAGATTAAATAATAACAGGCACCTGAAGAGAAGGCTTAATTCTCTATGAGAGTATATTAGTTTGCCATTGATATATAACAAATTATCACAAATTTCGCAGCTTAAAACAACACATATATTATCTCACAGTTTCCAT
>NW_006478204.1:0-363 GCF_000325575.1 Pteropus alecto | reverse complement strand
TGTCCTGCAGGACGCCGCATGGCGGGCGCCAGCTCGTCCCAGGCCAGCTGCTGCGTGGGGCAATCTGAGTAAGATGCTTTCCAGCTTCGCGTTTGCTTCTGTGAGATTTTGTCTGCAGGAAACAGGGGAACGCAGGGTGCGGGGACTGTGGGAGCACGTGACCTGGTCCCAGCGGAGCGAAGCGGGCTGGGGACCCCACACCTCTCACCCCACACCTCCAGCACCTGCCGCTGCTCTATGCCCAGAGCCACGCCCGTCCCCGCCACGCAGTGGGATTTCCTGTCTGATTCCCGACAGCGTCCTCCGAGCCCTCACAGTGACACACAAGCCACAGCCACCCCGACACCGTGTCCACGGGCAAAC
>NW_006478203.1:0-363 GCF_000325575.1 Pteropus alecto | reverse complement strand
ATACGCTAGGGCAACCACTAAAAAGAATTTTTAAAAAGTATAAATTATATGCTAAGGGAGAGAAAATAGAAATAAAAGAAGAAAAAGAACAAGGGTAACAAATGAAAACAATAAAGAATATGGTAGATATTATTCAACTATATCAATAATCACATAATTGAACATCAAAGGTCTAGATGTACCATTTAAAAGACACAGATTATCAGAGTGGATCAAGAAACAAAAGACTCGCTTTAAATATTAAGATGCATATAGATTAAAAGTAAATGGATAGAGAAAAATATACTAACACAAAAGAAAAGCAGGAGAAGCCATATTACTTTAAGACAGAGCAGACTTCAAAGCAAAAAAAAAAAAAAAAAA
>NW_006478202.1:0-363 GCF_000325575.1 Pteropus alecto | reverse complement strand
CTCTCCTCACCCAATCTCTCCTTCGAGGATGAGCCGACCACACTGTCAAAAATCAAAGCAGTTTCCTTGGGTACCTCCATACTTCACTCTTTCTCCACAGAAACTGCCCTAGCTACCACATCATCAAATATTAACTATAACACAGTTAGCTTTTAAGAGTTATGGCAAAGTGCCACAAAACTCAGATATGTTGTCCTCTGAATGGAACTAAGAAAAACACGTAATGGAAATGCTTAGCTTAGAGGGTGTGTCATTGGGGCCAGTTACATAAAATCTCTATGACTGTTTCCTCATCAATAAGACGGCATAATAATAGTCCCACCCATGGAGGATTGTTGAGATGATTAAATAAGTGTAAAAAAA
>NW_006478201.1:0-363 GCF_000325575.1 Pteropus alecto | reverse complement strand
CGGCCCTGCTGACCCCATGCACGTTCTGGATGCGGAGGGCGGGCGCTGCGCATTGTGTGCACCATCTGCTGGTTGGCGAGTAAATGCTGAGCTAGGGAAAGTGACCGGGCAGACAGAGCCGCGCCAGCCCGGAGGCCCTGGGTCCTTTCCGTCTCCCGGGTGGCTGTGCATCTCCAGAGTGGCTGGCAGGAGAAGATAGGACCTGAGTGCTGGCATCTCGGACACTTTGCCAGAGCAAAGCCATTCCCTGGCTTCCTGACAAACACTCCGACACCCTGGGGACCCTCTGAGGGCCCGGCCTCTGGCTCCCAGCTCTGACACGCCTGCTCTGAGAGTTGGCAGAGCCGCAGGGAGCTTAAGAAT
>NW_006478200.1:0-363 GCF_000325575.1 Pteropus alecto | reverse complement strand
GCGTCACCTTGGGCGTGCAGTGCCTGGAGAGAGGCTCTGTCCTTCCCACTCGGAGGTGCCTCCTTCCCCGAAGCCCAGGCGAAGGAAGAGGATGATCCGGGAATTGTAAAGGTTTATGCTTTTGGCACGAAGGGACATTCGTTATTGGTACTTCCTGCCTCGGTGGGTTTCTGAGTTGGGAAAACAGAATGCAGCACGCGGGGCGGTCTGCCTGAGGAGGGTGCCCAGTCCCCGGGGAAGTATGGGGACACACCTGCATGCTCCCACCGCTGGCGCTGGCAGCCGGGCGAGGCGGGGGGCCTAACACGCCGGTGGGCTTGGAGGTGCCGGTGAGGCAGAGGCGTGTCTCCCCGTGAATACGTG
>NW_006478199.1:0-363 GCF_000325575.1 Pteropus alecto | reverse complement strand
ACAGTTCATACTTGTCATGGTTTAGTTCAACTTATAACTTAATTACAATGTGTCCTGTAGCTAAATTTAATATAGACTAACTACTGTCTTGTATTCTTCAGTAATATGGATTCAAGATAAAATGTTCAATTTCTTGAGGCCAATGCACCTGTATCTCTGTACTTGAAAGTCTTTGATTTTTCTAGTATTTGTTCTCTATTCTTTATTCAGCTAACCATTTTAGTTTATACTTTCAATTGATCTTACTTATACAATTGAATTGGTTTTCTAAATTATCTCTCTGCCTTCAATCTCCAACCAGTATAATTCGTTCTTTCTACAATAGCCAAAGATATTTTTTCTAAAATCATCTGCTCAAAAAAA
>NW_006478198.1:0-363 GCF_000325575.1 Pteropus alecto | reverse complement strand
GTTCCAAGGCATTTAAAGAGTAAACATTTTTAAAATTTTTTTTTACAGGATATCATAAAAACTAAAATAAATATCATTTAATATTAATTAAGATTTTAGCAAAATGAAGGGAATGACTTCTAAGCCCAGAAGCCACAGAGGAAAAAATCATAAAGAAACTCTGAAAAGGCTTGACATTTATCGAGTGCTTCTTATTGTCAGTCTCTGTTTTTAAGCATTTTGTCCGCATTATCTACTGTATCTTTTAACTTTATGAAGATGGTATCATTATTCTCATTTTTAAAGATATTAAGTAACTTCCCCAAGAGTTACAGTAAGTGGTAGAGCCCATCTTCAAACCTGGAACCGTCTATCCCAAAAGCC
>NW_006478197.1:0-363 GCF_000325575.1 Pteropus alecto | reverse complement strand
CAGCAGAAGTTGCGAATAAGAGTCGGAAGATAACACGGATGGGAAGGGCCTGGGACTCTGGACTGAATGTTGAATGGACTTTTGGCTCAGTCTTATCTAGGTTTTAAGAAGCAAATGGCCCCAGCTGAGAGAATTCACAGTTCCTTTGCGTATTTTCTCCTTTCCTATCTCCTCCACCCCTCTTCTTTGTCTCTCCCCTGTTACTGTTTCTCTCTATTCCATTGCCCTTCTCTATTTCCTCTCCCACCTCTGCCTTTTCCTTTCTCTGTCCCTGCCTCACCATGAAAGCTGCCATGTAAGCGGGGACAACAAGACAGGGCATCCCATTGGCTGATTCAGGTCGGCAGTGTTGGTACTTAATAA
>NW_006478196.1:0-363 GCF_000325575.1 Pteropus alecto | reverse complement strand
AGCCTGGCTTGGCCTGGGGGATGCCCGGCTCAAAAGAGCCGATGTCACAGCCCCCTGAGAGAGAAGCAAGTAGAAGTCAGGCTGAGGGCAGCCAGAGGTGGCTGGGACTTGAGCAGGTTGTGGCCTCTCTCAGGACACTGCGACTCCAGGGGTTCACAGCCTGGATGGAGGTTCCCTCTCTGGCAGGGGTGGGGCACGGATTGGCCACATGCCGGAGGTGGCAGGGAGAGAAGCAGGGACGTAGTCCTCTGAGCGTCTCTTGGATTCACACCAGCTGCAGCTGCAAATGTTTGGCTGACCCCCTGAGTGGGTCAGGGGGTCTGGAATGGTGACTCAACTGGTGGCCAGGCAGAAAGGCATTGA
>NW_006478195.1:0-363 GCF_000325575.1 Pteropus alecto | reverse complement strand
GTAATATATGGAGTAGAACTGAAATTAGAACAGAGTGTATTAGTGAGTCACTATGACTATGGTTGGTATGGGGCTTAGGAAGTCACACTCAACAGCTTGTAAGAAGGTCAGCAGTTGCAATTGCCTATGAAATTCTGATGAAGAAATTAGCTGTCCATACCAGAGTAAGGCTAACCATCACAACTAGTCTATACATGTAAATCACCTTCACAGTAATGATGGTGACTTAAAATGAGCAAACAACACACAAGGGAGTTGACAGGCTTGGAACAACAGTAAATCCAGAATTATCGGAATTCCTAAGAACCAGATTCCTATGACAAGTATCAAATAAACATAAGAATTATGCTTAATAAAGGTCAA
>NW_006478194.1:0-363 GCF_000325575.1 Pteropus alecto | reverse complement strand
AGGCCGGCCTGGCCGCCCCGGCTGGCTCTGGGGCGTGAGCGTCTGTCCCTCCTTCCCATAGTGGCGCTTCGCCTCCTGGCAGCAGTTAACACGCGCTCGGGCACCCTGTGCTCGCGGCCACCTGAGCAGAGTCGCACGCTGCTCTGGTTACTGACTGCCCAAAGGTGGCTACAGGTGGCTTCCGGGAGGGGCACGCCCCTCCTCCCAGAGCCCCCTTCGTGTCCCCGAGGGTGGCCGGGCGCAGTCCCTGCATCTTACTTAGCCTGACGCCGGGTTTGTGTCCCCTTCGGTTAGTACCTCGCCCGAGCGCCAGGCCTGAGGCCCATCCACCGCCACCGAGTGACTCCGTAGGAAGGGACGCGG
>NW_006478193.1:0-363 GCF_000325575.1 Pteropus alecto | reverse complement strand
ACAAGAGAGTGAAACAGCCTTATTGCTGATATGGAGGAAGTTGTAGTGGTCTCAGTAAAAACCAAACCACTCAGCCACAACATGCCCCTGAGCCGAAGCCAAATAGAGCAAGGCTCATTGTTGCTTCAATTCTGTGAAGGATTACATATGAGGAAGCTTCAGAATAGAAGTTTGAAGCCAGCTGAGGTTGGTTCATGAAGTTTAAAGAGAGAAGTTGTTTCCATAACATAAATTATAGGGTGAAACAGCAAGGGCTGACATAGATGCTGCCGCAAATTATCTGGAGGATCTAGCTAAGACGACTAACGAAGGGGCTACATTATACAAGCAGTTTTCAGTGAAGACAAAACATTCTGTTTTGGA
>NW_006478192.1:0-363 GCF_000325575.1 Pteropus alecto | reverse complement strand
TGAGAAAGAGGAAGTGGATCCTGTGAGAGGGCTGTTAACGAAGACATTTCCATGGAATCCTCAGATTTTTGGTGAAATCTCTTAAACTCCTAAAATGCTTGATATGAGTGATTTTCTTATAGAGGGTGGTGAAGGGGGAAATTTGGGGTCTAGAACGACACACTAGAATACCAGTTTCCCTTAGTCCCTCAGAAGATTATATTTTGGACCAAAGGAAACACCTTGGAGCCTGGGTATCGGTGTGACGTGTGTGATTAAGGTTGCATGCATGCACAGATGGATGTGCACAAATGCCTACCTACGCTTGGATGTAAGTTAGTCTGTATGTGGACAGACACACATACTCAGTGTACACATGCTTAC
>NW_006478191.1:0-363 GCF_000325575.1 Pteropus alecto | reverse complement strand
CAGGAACCATCTACCTGAATGTGCTTTGAAAGTTTAAAAGTAGGTTTTATTCCATGCAGTTGGTTTTCAACAGTTGTTACTGGAACAAAAGGGGTCCGTCTGCATGTGTGCAAGTCAAAGAAAAGGTATGTGCAGGTTTGCAGCAAAGAAAGTAAGGATGTGTTTCCGGGAGTTGCAAGTCCTGGAGACACAGACGAGCAAATGCTCTCAATAGTCTTGTCCCCAGGGTGTTGTGGGAGTACAGATTACATAGGGAAAAAATCAATCATCACGGAAACTCAGGGAGTTGGGGGCTTGGGTCTCTATTAAAGAAATGAAATGAAGTTTCTGTGTGGTTACAATGTGGTTACACAGTTATCTCAT
>NW_006478190.1:0-363 GCF_000325575.1 Pteropus alecto | reverse complement strand
GATATTTCCTCCCAATCCTGATGTAATAAGTAATGAATTGCGGTCTTTTTTATACGCCTTTATTGGCGACAGGTGAACGGTGGCTATCTTTTGTGTGCAGAAAACAGTCCCCTAAATCATTTGGTTAAGTGAGTGGGTGCGGATTTAGGTGGTGACGAAGGGTAGAGGGACACGTGGGGAAACACATACCCCAAGCCTTATCCTGTGTCTCCAGGTGAAGTGCAGACACGTTCATGCACTAGGATCCAAGACACGGAATGTCAATGCAAACCTGGCACTTACCGCGAAAGAAATTCCCCTGAGTTGTGCCGGCCGTGCAGCAGTGGGTGAGACATGGCAGCCTGGGGGCCCCCAGAAACTCAG
>NW_006478189.1:0-363 GCF_000325575.1 Pteropus alecto | reverse complement strand
TAAATTCAGGTTTCCTCCTGGCCTTCAGTTTCAGAACTGTTTTAAGAAAGGAAGAATGTTGGCCAATCCTGAAAAAGACCTATACTTCTAGACAAGGACAAAAAAGGACGGCTTTTTGGGTAGAGTGTAGAAGTAGGAACAGAGGCCAAATAGCTTGTCACCTCACATAATTCTCTGAATCATCCCACACCGAGCCATGGTCAGCTTCTCACAGTGTGATCCAAACATCTCTATGCTTGGCTCCCACATTCAGCCAAACTAAGTTGTTTCCAATTGTCTCACCCTCTCCCAGCCTGGGGGCCTCTGACCTCTGGCCTTTCCTCAGAAAAGCAATGTAGAGCTTAGATCCGCAGGAATGTCTCC
>NW_006478188.1:0-363 GCF_000325575.1 Pteropus alecto | reverse complement strand
GTCAGGAGGGTGGCGCCCCTGGGGGAGGGCGTGTTGTGGTGGGTGGGACCCCGGTGGGTCACCTGGAGTGCAGGTTACACAGGGGTTCACCTGTGAAAATTCACTGACCTGTGCACTTGAGGGTTTTTAAAAGTACCCTCAATGTTTTTCTAGCAGAGTTCTGGTTTTGTTTGCTAGAAACAATAGGAACCTCAGAAGTGAGGCGGTTCGGTGGTCCGGGGGGTACGGACTCCAGCTGCAGGACAAAGGGATATGGACTTCAGCCGCGAGATGAAGGCCTGGGCACGCAGCGTGCGGCACGGTGGCCGATACCTGGGGGTTGCGAAGAGAATGGATCTTGAAAACTCATCCCAAGAAAAAAAA
>NW_006478187.1:0-363 GCF_000325575.1 Pteropus alecto | reverse complement strand
ATGGGATGCTGGAAATAAGGAAGATAGCGGAAAAGGCTGATTGGGCGATTAGGGATAATGAAGAGACACGGCCAAGTGGCATTCTCTACCCTGTCCACTCTCACTCTACTAGCGCTCCCCTTACACCTGAGCTGTGGGGGTTCTGGCCTTAGGCCCTGTATTCTAGAGAGCCCAGTGTGCTTTTACCCTGTCAGTGCTGTCCCCCGTGGAGAAGAGTCCACAGAACCAAGGGCATGTGTGCACATATATTCCTCTTCTAAACCACATCTTTCTTGTGTGTGTATATTTACACTCAAAAAATATACAATATATACTCACATGTGTTTGAAACAAAAAGTTTTTAGAAGACTTCATGTATTTTTT
>NW_006478186.1:0-363 GCF_000325575.1 Pteropus alecto | reverse complement strand
CTTTCCTGGTAAAGCATTCTCAGGCCACAGGCTACTAAAATCAATTATGTCCAAATCTGCCCCCCACTCCCCTCAGCGACCCCTCATCCCCGCCTCTGCTAGATTGTAAACACACAGAGAACAGGACCAAGAATTATTCCTTTTTTTTTTAACCCGCAGCTCTCAGCATGGAGCGAAACGCAAAAACATCTGTGGAATTGAAGTGGGTTTTCTGAATCTTGAACAATTAAAGAAAAATATATATCCCAAGAAAAAGAAATGGTAATAAACTAGTATTTATTAAGTACTACATTAAACTAAGTTCTATGAATGATTAGGAGGAAACATTACATATGGTTACTTCTCTCAAGGTCCTAGGACCCC
>NW_006478185.1:0-363 GCF_000325575.1 Pteropus alecto | reverse complement strand
TCTTTTGCTACAGAATTTGAATATCTACGTCCCGATAAAATCTATTATTTTTACATGCTGATTGGGTAGATTTCAAAAGTCAGCGATGAGAAACCACACACCAATAACAACTTTTATCCTGCTGGGACTGACAGATGATCCACAACTGCAAATTCTGCTATTTATCTTCCTCTTTCTCACCTACATGTTGAGTGTAACAGGGAACCTGACTATTATCACCCTCACATTGGTGGACTCCCATCTTAAAACTCCTATGTACTTTTTCCTCAGAAATTTTTCCATCTTAGAAGTCTCATTTACCACTGTCTGTATTCCTAAATTCCTGCACAGTATATCAACCGGGGACAATACCAATACTTACAA
>NW_006478184.1:0-363 GCF_000325575.1 Pteropus alecto | reverse complement strand
AGATAAAACCAGGCTATAGATATAGAGAAGGTGAGAGGGAAATGCATAGCAATGAAGAAAGGGGAGGATGCCCTTCTGGATACATATCCAAAGGAAATGAAAACATTTTGAAGAGATACCTGCACTCCCCCAGCATTACTGCATTATTCACAACAGCCAAGATTGGAAACAGCCTAAATGTCTTTGATAAAGAAAAGGATTTCCTTTATTTTTATGGCTGAATAATATTTCATCATAGATACATAGACATAGATAGATCCAACATAGGTGAACCTGGAGAACATTATGCTAAATGAATTAAGCCAGACAGAGAAAGACAAGTACTGTATGATCTTGCTATATGTGGAATCTAGAAAGGTCAAA
>NW_006478183.1:0-363 GCF_000325575.1 Pteropus alecto | reverse complement strand
GGAATGAATGTGCGTTTACCACCTATGCTTCACTCGAAGACTCCCTATTCTGTTCACCCTCGCTCTGCAAGTTTTGCGTTGTGTATTTTCATTGTTTTCAAAGCCTTCTTTCATGGCATCTTCACACTCTCCGGTTGAGATTCCCACGCAAGGCAATTCGCAGTGCCACCACCGAGTGGCAGCATCCCCCAGCCGTTTCTGAGCTTCCAGGAAGAGGACAACCCTGATGACTCTGTATCCTCAGTAGCCTTGAACAAATGGGGCCAAGCCAGAGGAAGAGCACACGGTCCCCAGGAACCGGAGAAACGCCCACAACAGACAAAAGCTAAGCGAACGCCTCCGAGTCTCGTGCCTGCTCACGTC
>NW_006478182.1:0-363 GCF_000325575.1 Pteropus alecto | reverse complement strand
TTTTTTTTTTGGAGGGGGGTCTTTAGAATGAACATCTTGCTAAGTTATCTTAGGTTTGACCTTCTGATAAATGACAAACTCTGCTCTTTAGTGCTACATCTTCAGAGAAGAATGCTACAAAAATCTCAATATTCAATTTCCTTGCTTTTGTCCCTGTATATAAAAATTCTACCATGGTTTCACTCTCGCTTTGCCAATTTAATTTCCTGCTGCTACTTCCAAGTAGCTATCTAACCAGCCTGTCTTCTATCGACATTTACCTTAATAACAGGGAATGCATGGCTTCTCAGGAAATTTCAAAAAAAGAGCACTGAGGAAAGCCCTTTGGTTTTCTACTCAGTTATTGTCTAGATAATATAAGGA
>NW_006478181.1:0-363 GCF_000325575.1 Pteropus alecto | reverse complement strand
GCACCGACTTGGCCTCCTTCTGGACAAAGTGCTTTCAGGCATCCCATTCCAGAATAGGGAGGCTTCGGCCACGTTGAATATTTGCTCTGGCAGGTCATTTTCCTGCAAACCAGCTTACGCAGAGTTTCCCACGATTCTTCAGCCGCCTTCGCCTGAGCGCTCACAGACTCACCGCTCACTTCACAGAGTGGGACGAGTAACGCCCCTTGAATCACCCTCACCACCCAGCGCTCGCAGCAAATGCGACGTCCCCGTCAGGACCGGCCTTTTCTTTCCACGTCACAGAGAAACGTTTTGCTCTGGCCGTGATCGTCAGGGCGCTGAGTGGGATACGCTTCTGCGTGGTCTTCAGTCCAGGTCCTC
>NW_006478180.1:0-363 GCF_000325575.1 Pteropus alecto | reverse complement strand
TGTGTGTGTGTGTGTGCGTGTTCCGAGCACGGCGCTCAGTCGCATGGCGGAAGCCGTGGGCCGGGCCCAGGCCTGCGGTGCGCGATGGCTGCTTCGCCTGCCCCGGCATCTCTACCCTGTCACAGGGCTGCAATGCGCTCGCGAGGGCTGCGGGTCTGGGTGACGACCTCCCTCCCGGGTAACTGGTGGGAACCAGCATCTCCCACTGGCTGCGAGTCTGACTAACCCCTGTGGGCGAAGTGAAGCCTCTCGAATTTTCTCCCTGCTCCTCACTTGTGCTCTCTCCTTAACTGTGGCAGAGAACCAAGCACACTCTGTCCTCGCAGACGCGGGACGGCTGTTCCCGCAGCCTGCGATCGCTCC
>NW_006478179.1:0-363 GCF_000325575.1 Pteropus alecto | reverse complement strand
GTGTGAGGAACGGGCTTCCTCGGGGGGTCACGAGGTGGCCTGGCCGTGCTGCACGCTGGTGCCACGGACGGACACGCGTGCAGCCGCAGACACGTGCAGCCGCGGGCAGACACTGGACAGATGTGTGTGCTGCCATGGACATGAGTGGACGACTGTCGTGGTCCTTCCATGGCCGGGCCCTCTGCCTCTCTCCCGAGCCCCAGCACGCACCTCGGCCCCGCTCCGGACACCGGGGCACCCGCCAGCCCTGCCTCCGCCCTGCGGGCTTCTCAGAAGGCCACGGCCAGCGCACCAGGAGCTCACAGTCCTCGGTGGCCAGCTGAGCCCAGCGTCCCCAGTGTGGGCTTTGGCGGGCTTCCACAG
>NW_006478178.1:0-362 GCF_000325575.1 Pteropus alecto | reverse complement strand
TCGTATATGGAGAGTGAAGGGCAGAGATATCATTTGAATTGAGTGCTAGAGTCTGCGCCACTTACCAGTCACCCTCGATGCCCATGCACTGGACCAGGCTCGAGGGATGGGTGGTGAACAAGGCATCCGAAGCCTCCACACTCACGGAAAGTTTCCTTTGCTATTTCCTTTCCATGGACATTGCGATCAGCATGGTGTTTGTGCTCAACAGGGAGGAAGCAGAGGTAGGGCTGTTGGCATCTCCAGTTATATAGTTCCAGTTTCAATCACTGGGTTATACTGAGCAAGTCACTTCTCCCTCTAAGACTCATTATCCACATCACAATGGGTACAAGATCCTATTTCCTCAGACCTAAGGAGAC
>NW_006478177.1:0-363 GCF_000325575.1 Pteropus alecto | reverse complement strand
GTTACGGTGAGGTCCAGAATTAGCTGTCGGGTTAAGGATTAGATTTAACTGGGGATTCGGTCAGTATGTAATAAGAGCTAAGTTTAGTATAAGAGTTAAGGTTAGGTTTTGAGTTGGGGTTAAAATGAGGCTCATTGTTAGAGATAAGATTAGGGTCATCATTACAGTAAGATTGATGTTTATGTTTAGAGTTAGTGTTGTGGTTAGGTTTGAGTTTTACTCTAGATTTAACGTTAGATTTTTAAGTTAGTGTCTGAGTTAGTGTTATGGGTAAATTGATAATTAAGGTTTTGATTAGGATTACTGTTAGTTTTGGGATTAGGTTTTGGGTTAGAGTTAGGGTTAGGTAAGGAGGCTTGTTTA
>NW_006478176.1:0-363 GCF_000325575.1 Pteropus alecto | reverse complement strand
TTGATAAATTTATTTCTTAGTAATGAAACCATTGCGAAGTTATGAACCTCAATCATTACAAAATCTCAACCTGAATTGATAAATACTCATTAAGAAAATTTGGAAAATTAGTCACTTTAGTCTCGGACTGGGATTATAAAAAATTTCTGTTAGTTATCGACTTTTTTCTGACCTATATAAGCTTTTACAATTTTAGTCAAGTACTAACATTGGCTGTTGACACATATTCATGTAGCTAGCATTTTGAATTTTAAAAAAGTATTTTCAAAAAAATAACTTCAGAACGTATTATATTATTTCTTCTAGTGGAAAGGGCAGCTTTATATCGGTCACTAGAAACTCCATTGTGAGGGTCTTTGGAGT
>NW_006478175.1:0-363 GCF_000325575.1 Pteropus alecto | reverse complement strand
GTGGCTGGCCTCCGTGGTATGTGGCCCAGAGTAGATGCCCAAACATTGGTTTACATACTCAATCAATCAGCTAACCAGTGTCCTGTCTAAATGTGCAGTGGCATCAGCCAATGGCCACGGTTTCAGACACAGGGCATGCCACCTACCAGTAGCGTCTACTCTCCGATACTCAGACATGAGCGGTGACCCCCAGCTCTCTCTTCCCGAGCCACATGGCTTCACGTGCGTGTGAGTCACAGAGCCAGCCTGCCGAGACCCACGCAGAAGGTCACACACGCTTTGGGTCAGCTTCCTATCTAGTCCAAGCAGTCCAACAAAAAGACAGCGCTGAACCACTCACGTGCAGCCTGGCCTCTGGACACG
>NW_006478174.1:0-362 GCF_000325575.1 Pteropus alecto | reverse complement strand
GTTGTGTGAAGATGAAGACAAAGATCAAAACGGTGCTTCTATAAGCCCACGGACGCCAAAGCTTGCCAACGAAGCACCAGGACCTAGGAGAGGGCCTGGAGGAGCTTCTCCTTCGCAGTCTTCAGAAGGAACCAGGCTTGCAGACACCCGAGCGCAGACTTCCAGCCCCAGAGCTCTGAGAATACATTTGTGTTGTTTAAGCCACCCAGTCTGCGGGACTTTGTTAGGGCAAACCCAGCAAGCTAATACAAACTGGGATGACCCCAGACGGAAAGTCACCGGACAGATTCGTTTCCTGTGGCTGCCGTAGCAACTCATCACAAGCTCAGTGGCTTGAAATATGAATTTATTATCTTACAGTT
>NW_006478173.1:0-363 GCF_000325575.1 Pteropus alecto | reverse complement strand
GCCTTTAAAAATGCCAACGCCATCCAGAGAACTGGGAAAAATTCTAGACCCTTTCTTACTCTTCCCACCGATGTTTAATATTTCCGTTTGTGTGGCCCTGGTCTTAGCTTCTGGCTCGAGGCCCCTGCCACTTTTCGAGCAGACGACTCTTCTCCATGCCGACCCACTCGGCCCACCCCCACCCCAGGTTATCGGAGGGCTGATCCGATCACGCCACACCTCTGCCAGGTCCTCAAATGCTCTGTTGTTTTGAAGGTGAGCTTGGAATACCTTAGGGTGATGCCAAAGGCTCTTCATGACTGCGCTCTGGTTCCACGCCTGAACCTCATCTTCTGCCGCAGAATGATTTATAATTTTTCTACA
>NW_006478172.1:0-363 GCF_000325575.1 Pteropus alecto | reverse complement strand
TCTCTTATTCATCACCATGTGAGTGTGTGTCTTACTCACCCCTGCCAGAGGCTTGTCTACTCAGACAATCAACTTACAGTTAGTTCTGTGGACCGTCTCAATTTTTTCTGTCCCTAATTTATTAATTTTTCTTTTTGTCTTTATTGTATTTTTTCTTCTTTATTATATTTTTCTTGCATTTATCTATCTATTCAAACTAAGCACTTAGCTCTTTTATTCCCAATCTTTATTCTTTTCTAATAAATGCACTCATGGCCATAAATGTTCATGTTTTTATATTATATATAGGGTAATTATTGCTATGTAAGGACTTATTAATGCCACCTTATTCATTGCTTTCTGGTTGTTGTTGTTGTTGTTGTT
>NW_006478171.1:0-363 GCF_000325575.1 Pteropus alecto | reverse complement strand
TAAAAACATATTGAATAAATATATTATGTTGAATAAAAGTGGTGACAGTAGCATCCTTGCCTTGTTCCTTACCTTAGAAAAAGAAGTTTTTAGTTTTTCACCTTTCAGTATGATGTTAGCTATGTGGGCTTGTTATATATAGCCTTTATCAAGTGGAAGCAAGTTCCTTCTATACCCACTTTGTTGGGAGTTTTTATCATTAATGGATGTTGAATTTTGTCAAATGCTTCTTCAGCATCTACTGAGATAATACAGGCCACCTAAAAAATAGAAAAAAACATCCCAAATAAACAATCTAAATTTACACCTAAAGGAACTAAAA
Source organism: Pteropus alecto (assembly GCF_000325575.1). NCBI lineage: Eukaryota > Metazoa > Chordata > Mammalia > Chiroptera > Pteropodidae > Pteropus > Pteropus alecto. The sequence goes on along the minus strand of NW_006478171.1, from coordinate 41 downwards.
AAGAAAAACAAACAAAACCCAAAGTAGAAGGAAGGAAATAA
>NW_006478170.1:0-363 GCF_000325575.1 Pteropus alecto | reverse complement strand
CATCACTCTGAATCTGACTGTCCTGCCTCCCTCTTTCACTTACAAGGACCCTTGTGATTATATTGGGCCCATCTGCATAATTTCCTTATCTTCCTATTTTAAAGTCATCTGATTAGCAAACTGTAATTCTCCCTTGCCATGTAACATAACACATCCATGGGTTCTTGAGGTTAGGATGTAGACATATTTGGGGGGCCATTATTTTGCCAACCACACACCCTGATTTATATATATTAATTTACTTCCCCGCCCCCACCGCCAAGAGATTGGTATGATTGGTATGATAAGAAATCGAGGCTCTAGGAAGTGGCAGAGTCTAGAGTCAGACCCCAGGCTGCCTGACTGCAGATCCAGTGATCTTAT
>NW_006478169.1:0-363 GCF_000325575.1 Pteropus alecto | reverse complement strand
ACCGGTCTGATTTTTGCAACATTTCTGCAACAGGATAAGTTCTTATTTTGTTGTTCTTTTCTTTTTTCTTTTGAAATAATTCCAATTTATAATGTCATTGAAAAATTAGTACAAAGAATTTCTACGTATTCTCCAGAGAGGATAAATAACTTGTCCAGGTCACACAGAGGCTGTCTGGCATTAGAGCCCAAGACCTTAATCGTTTACTTTGCTATATTGCTTCTATTTAAAGTTGTATGTAATTCTAAGGAAAGTCAAGATGTATGAACATGGACACAAAACAAATGCATTATAGAGCACTGATATATATCACAAAGATTCTTTGTTTTATCAAATAAATCTCCACACTATGTATTTAAACTC
>NW_006478168.1:0-363 GCF_000325575.1 Pteropus alecto | reverse complement strand
GTGCTTCTAAGAGTTTTAATAAATGGAAGCGCTCTTAAAACCTGAATGAAAATCCTAATATTCCTCCTTTCTGAAGAGAAATCTTAACTTCTTTAAATTGGTAAGACAGGTGAGTTAACGCTTTTAGAAAATATCCTTAGTCTGTAAAATAGTCAATGACATTTTGAAATTGTCAGTGGAATTTTTATGGTAAAGAAATATCCAAAGCAAAGATTAAAATAATTTAGTTTCTACCATGCATAAAAAAACTGATAAGGTCCTGGGAGAAAACAACTCTATTTTTAGATAATAAATATGAAAAAATGTGACAACTTTTTCTTTAAAAAAAGAAAGCCCATTTTTGGCATGACTATTCTGACAGAT
>NW_006478167.1:0-363 GCF_000325575.1 Pteropus alecto | reverse complement strand
CTCACAAAGATGTTGCTTCCTTTCCATTGTGACTACTGTTCTTCAGTTTTGGAAGATGTAATAATACTCAGAGGAGCAATGCCTCCATTAGGAAATATATGATGATTCCTTTCAAATGGAGAACGAGATTGCCTTCCAAGCTTCTGAGTCCCTCTTATCTCTGGATCAATAGAAATCACGAGAGGTTATAATGTTGATTGGGATGATTGATCTTGAATATCTAAGGGAAATAAGGTTGTTTCTACAGAACAGAGCGAGGGAGGAAAAGGAATTTAATAGAGGTAATTTCTGGGATTCTCTATGTACTGCCAGGTCCAGAAGAAAATGATAATGCAAGTTAACTCTAATTCAGTACAAGTACAA
>NW_006478166.1:0-363 GCF_000325575.1 Pteropus alecto | reverse complement strand
CAAAACCATAAATCTCCCAGGAGAAAACAGAGGCAACAAACTCTGACACTACTCTTAATAATATTTTTTTTCTGATAGATCTCCTTGGGCCAGGGAAGCAAAAGAAAAAAAACAAAAACAAAAACAAATAAGACTATATCAAACTAAAACGTTTTTTTCACAGCAAAGGAAACCATCGACAAAATGAAAAGACGGCCTCCTGATTGAGAGAGATGTTTGCCAATGATATATCTGATAAGGGGTTTGTATCCAAATTTTATAAAGAACTAATACGACTTGACACCAAAACAAAACCAAACAATCCAATAAAATAAAACGGGCAGAGGACCTGAATAGACATTTCACCAAAAAGGACATACAGAT
>NW_006478165.1:0-363 GCF_000325575.1 Pteropus alecto | reverse complement strand
GTAATGCTGGCCTCATAGAATGAGTTAGAAAGTTTCTATTTTCTGCATGAGATTATAGACAATTAATGTAATTTCTTTCTTAAATGTGTAGTAAAATTCACCAGTGAATCCATTTGGGTCTGGGCACTTTCCGTTTGAAAGATCATTAATTTTTGGTTCAATTTCTCTGATTTGTCCCTATTCAGATTGTCTATATGTCTTTGTGTGAATTTTGGTATATTGTATATTTCATGATATTGGTTCATTTCATCTAAGTTGCCAAGTTTGGGCATAAATGCTTTTATAATATTCATCTTTCTTTATTGTTCTTTTAATATCTATAAGATCAGCAGTGATCTTTCATTTCTGATATTAGTAATTTGT
>NW_006478164.1:0-363 GCF_000325575.1 Pteropus alecto | reverse complement strand
ACACACACACACACACACGCACACACAGAGGTTCCCAATATACTGTTTTGCTTACCATATGCAATGTACTCTCTTCTGTCTTGTTCTATCTATTCTACTATATTCTATTATGTCATGAAAATAACAAAAACCTTTCATTATCCAGTAATTTATTTTATGACCCAGGGATGGGCGGAGACCCACAATTTGAAAACATTCGCTTAGAACTTGTAGTCTGTGCATTGTTCCCTCCCCTGTGGGTCCCCCCCGTCCCCCCACACACACACTGCAAATGATTTTAATTCAGGTGGTTCCCAAAGGCCACACTTTGAAAACATTGTCAGGAGATAAAATATTTTATTCCAAGAGATCTCCGAGCCTCTT
>NW_006478163.1:0-362 GCF_000325575.1 Pteropus alecto | reverse complement strand
TTTTTTTTTGCTGGATGAGGAGGCTTGAATATAGTGGATATTGACAAAAACAGTTTTCTGTTCTTTTAGATCATCTTTTTCTCAAATCATTGGCTAAAATGAATAGGCTTTTCTGGGAGCTCTTTTGTCTCTTTTGTTGGCTTTGGATTTCAGGCTTCTCTAGCAGTCCAGCACCCATATAAGATATATGGGATGTAGAAAGAAAACCTTGGAGTTCTCTGCAGTGTTATTTCTTAAGTCCCAGAGTCGACCTACTTTTCATTTTGTAGCATCTCTATTCATTTCTTAATTTTTTTCCATCTTGGCCAGCACTGGAAATAATAGCTGCTTTTTGTTTAAACGATATGGATGAGGAGAGTGTG
>NW_006478162.1:0-362 GCF_000325575.1 Pteropus alecto | reverse complement strand
ACATGTAAGTGAGATCATAGAGTATTTGTCTTTCTTTGAGTTACTTTACTTAATAAAATGCCCTAATGCCCTCGAGGTCTGCTCCTATTGTCATAAATGACAGGATTTCCTTATTTTTATGGCTTGAGTGTTCCATTATATATGTGTTTGTGTGTGCGTGTGTTTATGTGTGTGTGTGTATATGTATATAACACTACTTCTTCATCCATTCATGCGCTGATGGACACTTAGGCTGTTTTCATGACTTAACTATCATGAATAATGCTGCAATGAATATGGAAGTGCAGATTCATTATGCATATGATTTTTTACTTCCGATATATTCATAGAAATGAAATCGTTGGATAATATGGTAGTTCTGT
>NW_006478161.1:0-363 GCF_000325575.1 Pteropus alecto | reverse complement strand
TCTTTGAACGGTGAATGGGTCCCATGCACTTGACTACGAGGACAGACCCTAATATCCCAGTCCCTGTGTAATTTACAACCCCTTGTTTTAAACTCCTAGGCGATACTCTGCATTGATCAGTTTTGTGGTCTCTGCTGATTCGATTGTGCCCTTGAGAAATGGGTGTGCTCCGTCAGGGGGCTGACCTCAGGTTTTGGAGCCCGTCAGGCTGGGTAAGGGACCCCGGAGTGTTTGCTGTGATTCCGGAGCGGGGTTGCGAGTTACCTTACAGGTGTACCAGGGGAGGGAGCATGGCAGTTGTCCCAGAGTCCTGTTAGCTACGGGCACACAGGCACAGAACCGCTACACAGACATGCAGTACAC
>NW_006478160.1:0-362 GCF_000325575.1 Pteropus alecto | reverse complement strand
GACTTGTCTGTGTCTTGGTTAAAATTTCCTTTGTTTGTTTTGAATTGTGAAATAGAAATTAAAATATCCAAAGCCATTGTGGCAGATGTTGAGATGAGACTGTATGGTTGTGGTTCTCCAGTAACATTGTCTTTTCTATTTGTGTAAAATGCTTCATTTTTAAAGGAAGATTAGTTTGGCTAAGTATGAACAATTAGAAGGCAATTAAAGAAAACTTTGTTAACCTGTAGTCCACCAAAGATTTCTAACATTACTCTCATAGCAGTTCCGTGATTGGATCAAATGTCTTAGAAGAAGAACGATGAAGATATGTAAAGATACATAATTCATATATATATAGATAGATAGATAGATAGATATAT
>NW_006478159.1:0-362 GCF_000325575.1 Pteropus alecto | reverse complement strand
AGAGAATTAAAATGTTAATCAAGCCACATTCAGAGCCTGCAAGATGCTGATCAGCCCTGCAGCCAGGAGGACATCTTCAAAACAAGGAAAGATTTCTGCCAAGGGATAAAAGCACCAAAGAGTCCGCTTCACAGGATCATGGTGGGCATAGTAAGCATCCCAATTGCTCAGCCATTTCCCTAAGTCTTCCACACTTGGGCAGGGAGATATGGCCATCCCCAGGTACAATGTTGGTCCACTCGGCCAGTACGTATGTCCACCCATGGTTTCCACACACCCAGAGACTACTGGGGGTCTGGGGGACAGTGTTGGTTAAGGGAAGAATTGGCTTAGTGATTGTTTATGGGTAACCAAAACTTGCT
>NW_006478158.1:0-362 GCF_000325575.1 Pteropus alecto | reverse complement strand
GGCCCCATCCTCCACCTCAGGGTTTTGGGGTCTGCCCCGTAATTTAAAGTTCCCGAACCCGCTTGTCCCTCCGGCAGTGAGTTCCTCTTCCCGGTTTTACCAAAGGCCTCCCAGACTTGTGGCTGCTTGCGACCGGGGAGTCTGCGTCAGTTTCTGGTTAAAGAAGATCTGTGGCAGGTATTGGCAGCAACCTATGTTCCTTAGAGGGGTCCACTTAGAACTGACAGCCTACCTCGTGAATTTTCTTGCTGGAAACCTTGCTCTCACTCTTGACCCCCTCCTGCAGAAAAACCCGGTGGGGCGAAGTCCTTCCTCAGGAGGGCGATGCATGCCTTTCCCTGGCCCCTCCAGGGACAGAACAG
>NW_006478157.1:0-362 GCF_000325575.1 Pteropus alecto | reverse complement strand
AATTCAACAGAAAACAAAAAATATGTAACAAATATATATAACAGCATATATTTGAAAATCTCTAAAATATTCAACTTAGTGCTTTTTTCTTCCATTTTCAAAGTGTATTACTTAATTTTGCTCATAAGGTAACCACATATTCTAAACTTTAGAATGTGATAGTCACATGATTTCTTTAGTAAGCTTCAAAGTTTCTATGAGCATTTATGGAGTGAGAAGAATATACTGAGGTTTCAAATATTAAAGCTTTCTCCATAGCCACAAATTTCTTTGATGTTTAGATTATTGAACACAAAATCACTGTATAATGTCTTCAACTTAGTCTACTTTCTGGTCCTAAAAATGTTAGCTATGTTTCCTTT
>NW_006478156.1:0-362 GCF_000325575.1 Pteropus alecto | reverse complement strand
AGCCAGCAGAGCGTCCTCTCTCGTGCGTGCGAGTGGCCTCTGGCCAGGAGAGCGCGAACGATCACGTGCATGGCTCTGCGAAGCTCAAGTGGAGCCCTGGAGACAGCACCTGGAGGGACTGTGTCAACCTCATCGACCTTCCCATGCGGCAGCGGGCCACAGTCTCGGAAGGAGTATGCCTGATGACCGTACACGAAGCCTTCGTGGTACAGTCGCCTTGTCCGCAGCAGGCTCCTGCACGGTGTGTGCCCGGCATGAGGACACCCGCCGCCCTTTCGTTTCTCAGGCCGGACACAGGACCGCAGCCAAGCCCGGGGCTCAGTGGAGCCACTTCCCACATCCAGGCGGGTGGCATCAGCCAG
>NW_006478155.1:0-362 GCF_000325575.1 Pteropus alecto | reverse complement strand
GGCCGGCATCGACGGCGCATCCCTGCGTGCCGGGCCCGTGCGGAGCGTGCTGCTCGTAGTAACTCGTGTCTTCGTCACAAGGAGCCTATAGAGGTACTGTTTTAAGTACAGGGAATCGAGGTCCCAAGAGCCTCGGCGACTCACCCAGGGTCGCAGCCGGTGAGTGGCAGAGCTGGGATGTGAACCCTGGCGGTCGAACTCTAGAGTTGGCCCTTGTGGTCTCTGCCGTTGGGACTGCCACCTCCTCTGAGCAGCTGGGGGCTTCTCGTCAGCGGTAGGTGACGTGGACGCTTTGAATCAGGGTTCGGTGGCATAGGAGATGGTTTCAGGCTGCCACAGGCTCCGCGCTGAAGGACGTTCAA
>NW_006478154.1:0-362 GCF_000325575.1 Pteropus alecto | reverse complement strand
GACATCTTGACACTGTTTGAAAAGTCACCCCACACAGCGGGATCTAGATGTCTTCTGGTAAATACCCCCATTTGCAGCTGGCTCCACAAGGACAAGCCCCAGGTCCTGAGACAGGAAGAGCAGATGACTGATGTTTAATATAAAAGTGCTATTCTCAGGGGGCAGGCAGTGCCACTTTAATTCCTTTGACTAGATAAATTATCCAATATATTTTTTTAAATATTTCAGTTGCATCACCTAATTTTACAATGCGCTTTCATACACATTAACTCATTTGCTCCTCATAATAATGTTATGAGCAAGACAAAGTACAGAGAATTAATCTCATTTTAGAGATTTTAAAAAAACTAAGGTTCAAAGAG
>NW_006478153.1:0-362 GCF_000325575.1 Pteropus alecto | reverse complement strand
TGGAAGAGGCAAGGGGCTGAGGAAGGGAGAACTTTTCTAATTTTAAGGAACCAAAAGAAGCAATATGCTTGGGGTAAAATGAAAAGAGGTGAAAAATCCAGTTAGAGTGGAAGACATGGATAACTCATTAATGTCTGCTTAATTTTCTCTCTAAGCTTTTAGCTCTACCCTGAGAGTCATCCACATCATACATAGTTCCATCTTTCCTCCCCATCTCCACCCTTCACAGATTCCCCATATTCCACTATATTGAATCCTCTCAAGTGCTGACAGAGAAATGTAATAAAAGACAAAGCTGAAATGAATTATGTTGTTCTTCCTCTGTTGGCTCCCTTATACATACAAGTTAACAAAAAATTTCC
>NW_006478152.1:0-362 GCF_000325575.1 Pteropus alecto | reverse complement strand
AAAAAAAATACCAAAAATGCAAATAAAATATCTCAAAGAAAAAATTTCTCACAAAGGCAAATGCATAGTGGATCCACCAACACTGAAGCTGGTACAAAGGTGAAAAGGCAAGAATAAGAAGATCACGTGTAATTACAATGGTAAATTAAGGAATACGCACAACACGAGTGAAGTGAAAAATATGACAAAATAAACATTAAGGAGGTAAAAATGGAAGTGACTTTAGAATGTGTTTGAATTTCAGCGACCATCAGCCTAAACTAGATTATTATAAATGTAGCTTGGTATATATGAAGTACATGGTAATCACAAAGCAAAATGTACAAGAAATATACAAAAAATAAATAGAAAGGAATCCAGGC
>NW_006478151.1:0-362 GCF_000325575.1 Pteropus alecto | reverse complement strand
ACATACATACATACATATACATTAGATAAAGATTCTCTCCTGTTTCGACTAAAATTATTTTCTCGTATGCCTTATCATCCTGTAGGACACACTTCATTATTTCATTTAATCCTCACAAAGACCCTGTTTGGTAGGTACCATCCTTATCCCTGTTTTCCAGGTTTGGCCTTGGAGGCACTGAGAAATTTCATAACTTGACCAAAGACACACAGCTGGGATGAGGACCCAAGTGTAGCTGCTCTCAGAGCTCAGACCATTTCCATCAGGTTATTTTATCACCAGTTGAACACTCTCTATCCTTGAGAGACCCTCTGCATCCCCATAGAGCCATGTATATGGTGAAGCCCTGAGCAACCATTTGG
>NW_006478150.1:0-362 GCF_000325575.1 Pteropus alecto | reverse complement strand
GCCTTAGGTGATAGAAAACGGAATTGACTGTATAGCACAATGATGAACAGCAGGAGGCCTGGTATCAAGTGATCTGGGCTTCGTCCAAGCCCCGACCCTTCTTAAGAGTCTAACTACACTGATCTTCAGTTTTCTGATCTGTCAAATGGGAATTATAATGGGCTCTGTCTTACAGAGTTGCTCCAAACCTAAAATCAGCTAACAAATAGAAAGTTCCTAGCACAGTTCCTGGCACTTAGTGGAAGTTCAATAAGCATTAGATTTTTTTCAGTTGCTTCACTTTGGGCCTCTTCTGCTCCAGGATGATGAAATGGGGGTGGCATTTTGACCTGTGCCATAAAACCCCTACAGGAAGAGCAGGT
>NW_006478149.1:0-362 GCF_000325575.1 Pteropus alecto | reverse complement strand
AGATGTGATTGACAGGGGACGTCGTATGAGCCCACGGTGCACAACACGGCGACGTGGTCTTCGTGTGCGCGGAGACGGCGCGCGCGCCAGGTCTGGTTAGCGTCCGCCACCGCACAGCTTAGGGTCCGCTCTCCCCACCGAGCTCCTGCGGCGGGCGGGATCAGTCCCCAGGCCACTCACCTCGTCACCGGAAGTGGGCGCCTTTGGACCCCCTTTACCTGTTTTCCACCCCCTCTGTTCTCTCAGCTGTGAGTTTGGGGGTTTCTGTTGGTTTGTTCTTCTTAGACCCCACATCTGGTGCTTGTCTTCCTCTGACTTATCTCACTGAGCATAATTTCCTAGTGGTCCATCCACGTTGTCCC
>NW_006478148.1:0-362 GCF_000325575.1 Pteropus alecto | reverse complement strand
AAGTTTTCCTAAAGAGGTTAATAGAAATATAACATTTAAACAGTCTTGCCTCCAAGAATATAAAACAAATAAAAACTTTTGGAGAGGCAAGTTAATCCATACATATCGAAATTCATTCTCTAATATCTATGTGATTAATTGAAGAATATCATTTCAATGACTTTCTTTCAGAAAAATTGGTGAGGATTAACTCTAAAGAGCAGCAGGAGAAATTGATCTTAACACTATGTCGCTATTGCTTATATCATTGTACACAACTAAATTATAATGGGGACATTTTAGATTTTAAGACTGATTTTAAGATGATAAGTAAATTATTATTTTTTTAACTTTTTAAAATTAAGTTTATTGGGGTAACATTG
>NW_006478147.1:0-362 GCF_000325575.1 Pteropus alecto | reverse complement strand
GGGCATCGGTGGACACTCCGTCGATTCTAGGAGCTAAGAAGACACCTGTCCGTTCGAGAGGACAGCAGGCCGATGACCGTCTGCAGGGGGGGCCAGCTTTTCGTCAAGGCAAAGAAAGCGTGAGGAGTTGGGGAGACGGGTTTGCCAGACGGATCTGGAGCGGGCGGAGTGCGGCTGTGTGAACGTGACATCGAGCGCCTGTGGGACTTACGTGGTGAGAATTCGTATGTGGAAAAAGACTGGCATTTTTAAGATTCTTAAAGAAATGTGAACTAAGAACTGTTATATCCAGCAGGAAAAGACCCTCAAGAACTTAGGGACTGTGTCCTCTGAAGTCCTGCTGGAGGCGTCTGCTGGAGACG
>NW_006478146.1:0-362 GCF_000325575.1 Pteropus alecto | reverse complement strand
TGAGTTGGTAAGTGTATTCACCTTCGCTATATTCTGGAAGAGTGTAGGTAGAGTCAGTAGTAGTTCTTCCTTAAAAGTTTAGTAGAATTCACCAGAGAACACATTAAAATTTAACTGTACTGATCTCATGGAATTATGAAGATTAAATGAGATAGTATTTAAAAATAGCCTAGGTGCTATTACAAATACCCAGGCAATAATAAATATCTGCTATTATTATTAAGCTAAAAGAGCACATACCTGCCAGGTGAAAAAGCTTATATGCCACAGGCTGACATGAAAACCCATCTAGATTGGTCAGAAGTGGTAATGGTAAAAAAAAAAAAAAAGAAAGAACAAGAAAATAAGATATAAAAGAAAAC
>NW_006478145.1:0-362 GCF_000325575.1 Pteropus alecto | reverse complement strand
TATTCTTAAATAAAGTTCAGCCCTCGGAAAATTTTCTGCCTGCCAGGATTTGGGGACTGGTGAAAGGGGCTCCTGGCCCTGTGTGGCTCTTCAAATGACTGAATTCCCAACAATAATTTTGTCTTGGCATTAAGGCATGGTGGTTCCAAAAGGAGAAAAGAATCTTCCCCTGCCTGGAATCTTAGTTAGGACAGCTCTTAAGGCTTTAATTGATTCATTCACTCACTCACTCATTCATTCATGTATTTATTCATGCATTCAGACATTTATTCGGCACATCTATCAGACACTTCCTCTGTGCTACAGAAATAGTGAGCTGGTGCTACAGTCTATGCCAATGAGAGAGGCTGAATCAACTCTTT
>NW_006478144.1:0-362 GCF_000325575.1 Pteropus alecto | reverse complement strand
AACCTTGACATCTCTACATCTGGTGGTCCTGTTAAATTTGTTTTCAACTACTTTGTGTCCCTTCTAATGAAAGTCCAGGTCAGCTCCTTAGGGTGTTGCTCCCGTCCCCCAGAGCCTGTTTCCCCACTGTCCTTCCTGGCTTTTTATCTGGCATGAAGGATTCCACCACAAACTAATGACCTGCAACTATCCATAATTTTTCCTTTGTGACAGATCCACATGGAAATATGTTGGTACCGAGGTTCCCACTGCGGGTGGGGTCAGGTTCTGTGGTGTCAGAGATGAAGGAGAACATTTCATTTTTAGCTCCCATCCAGGTGGGACACGTGTCTGTGTAGACCAGGATTAGGAAAATGCACAAA
>NW_006478143.1:0-362 GCF_000325575.1 Pteropus alecto | reverse complement strand
GATTACGAAGCAGAGGTAATTCCGAGAAACGACAAATGCATTGCTGATAACTCAGCACTCTGCAGAACGCCACACGCTACAGCATAGAGACCACGGACATGTTTCTCAGACGCGGCCACGTGTGTTTGTGTCCACACTGGTCACACGGAGCCTTCGCCAGAGGACGCGACGGGGCGGTCTCTTCCTGTCCCTTGAGGTGGCGTTTATTTTAAAACACAAAAATGGTGATTGTGCTCACTTACCAGAGCCCGTGTTCCTCCTCCCTGCCACCAGCCAAGAAGGAAGGGGTCCAGCTGGTCACTTTTGGGGGGACACCGTGACACTTACAGGACAATGAATTTAGACACAATGTGAAGAGTTTT
>NW_006478142.1:0-362 GCF_000325575.1 Pteropus alecto | reverse complement strand
CCCTAATCCTAACCTAACCATAAAACCTAACACTAGCCCTAACTCTTACCCTAACCTAAACCTAACCCTAACCCTAACCTTATCATAAGCCTAACCACAACCCTGACACTAATACAAACTTTAACCTCTTACTTTAACCCTAACCTTAAACATAACTGTAACCCTAAGCTAAAAAGTAACACTAACCCTAAATCTATCCCTAAACCTAACCCTAACCTTAGCGTACCCTAACCTTAATCCTAACATAAATTCTAATTCTAAATTCTCAACGTAACCTAACCATGACCTTATCCCTAACCTACACTTAATCCTAATCATACCCTAAACTATTCCTAACCCTATTCCAAACCCTAACACTAATC
>NW_006478141.1:0-362 GCF_000325575.1 Pteropus alecto | reverse complement strand
ACAGGGCGTCCGCTGTGTAGGCCAGAGACAGACACCATGACGGGAGCGGCGGCGGGGAGCGCGTCGTGGGACAGTCAGAAACGTCACCGTGGGTGAGAGGAGCAGGCTGAGGCCAGGCCATGGTGAGCTAAGAAATCCTGGAAGGTATGCAGTAAGAGACAGCGACACCCCGAGGGCCTGGGAAGGAGCGTGACAAGGCGCTGTCTCCGGACTCGACGGCGGGACACGCGGCTGCGGGGGAAGAGCCAGTGCCGGTGGGGAGGGCGGTCGAAGGCGACCAAGGCTGTCACACGAGGAGGTGACAGAGAGAAGATGAGATCCAAACTCAAGGGACCAAGTGCCCCGTTGTGGGACAGTGAGTC
>NW_006478140.1:0-362 GCF_000325575.1 Pteropus alecto | reverse complement strand
AACCCTAAAATATACACTAACAATAATCCTAACCCCAAATCATCCCTTAACCCTAAACTTAAACATAATGCTTACTCTAACCTTAACACTAACCCTAATTTTAACACAAACCTAACCCTAACTCTAACCTTAACTTAACTCTAAAGCTAAGCCTAACTCTAAACCTAAACCTAAACATAACCCTAAACTAAACCTAGTCCTAAACCTAAACCTAACCATTACACTTCTCTTAAATCTAACATCTTACCCTAATGTTAACCCTAAAAATAAACTTAAAATTAACCCTAACTCTAACCGTACTCTCACCATAAATTTTACACTATGACCAAACACTAACCCTAACCCTAACACTAATCCTAACT
>NW_006478139.1:0-362 GCF_000325575.1 Pteropus alecto | reverse complement strand
CCGACCCCGACCCCGTCCACGGGGCGAGGCGCCCACACGCACACGCGCTCCGCCCACGCCCGACCGGCGCCCAGCGAGATCGCTGCCCGAGGACACCGCTCCCAGCAGCGCGTGTGTTATTAGAAAGCGTGGGGCGTGGCCGGGCACTTGGCAGCGGCAGTGCAGCTGGCGGTGGCCGTGGGGCCAGGCCACGGCGGTGACCCGGCAGCCGGGGGACAGCACAGGGCCAGATAAGGCTCTTCCGGCTGAGTCAGTGCGGTTCCCAGGGCTGGCACGGGCGGGGGCACGGTGCCAGGGCCAGCGGGCGAGCACCCTCCCCGCACCCGCCACGGCCCGGCTGGCTCCACGCCAGCAGCCACAGC
>NW_006478138.1:0-362 GCF_000325575.1 Pteropus alecto | reverse complement strand
AATAAAGCTGCTATGAATATTTGTGTATAAGTCTTCATGTGGCTATATGCTTTCATTTCTCTTAGGTAAATACCTAGCAGTCGCGTGGCTAGAATATATGGTAGATATACGCTTAATTTTTTAAAAAACTGCCAATCTCTTTCCCAAAGTGATACTATAAAGTAACAATACAAATTATCCAATTACAATTATCCAAAATGGATAATCATCCAAAAATTACCTAATAGTGCTCAATCTTGTCTTAGGGAGAAAGCATCCAGTCTTTCAGTAAATATGACGTTAGCTTTAGATTTTTCATAGATGCCCTTTAAAGGACTGAGAAGTTACTTTTATTGTTAGTCTGCTGAGTTGTTTTTTTTTTT
>NW_006478137.1:0-362 GCF_000325575.1 Pteropus alecto | reverse complement strand
CATATTTGGATTGACCGTGTTACTTTTCAAAACCAGGACATGTAGAGTATTTACAGTGTAGGTGTATGAGGAATATGGGAAAAACAGAATATAGGAATCTGCCTTTTAAAAGCTTACAATCTAATTGGGCGATAAGTCAAACACTTGTGAAAAGCTAAATAACAGTGTTAGGCCACAAAGAGATTGAAGTCCAGTGCTTGGTAAAGGTTAAAGAGGGCCAGAGCCTAGATTACCACAGAGTAGAATAGTCTGGGAAGACTTTGTTTTTAGTGGCGAGATAGGACTTTGCCTGGCCCTTGAAATGGTATTTGGATGGGAGTTTTTATAGGATTCCAGCTGAGAGAAACTGAGAAGAAAAAAAA
>NW_006478136.1:0-362 GCF_000325575.1 Pteropus alecto | reverse complement strand
ATTAGTGTTAGGGTTAGGGTTAGGGTTTGATTAGGATTAGAGTAAGCTTTAGGTTTAGGGTTAGGTTTAGTGTAAAGAGTTCGGGTTAGAGTTATTGTTATTGCACAATTTATGATTAGTGTTAGAATTATGTTTAGGATTAGTTTTAGTTTTAGGGTTACGATCAGGGTCAGGGTTAGTATGAGGGTTAGAGTTACGGTTAGGTTTTAGGATTAGGGTTAGGGTAGGGTTAGGATTATGTTAGGGTTATCGTTACCGTTAAGGACCAGGGAATGTTTAGCTTAGGGGTAGGTTTATGGTTAGGTTTAGGATTAGGATGAGGTTTACGTTAGGGTTAGGGTTAGGGTTAGGATTTGTTTTAG
>NW_006478135.1:0-362 GCF_000325575.1 Pteropus alecto | reverse complement strand
GGTACCCAGGGCACAGAGGGATGAATTTGAGGAGTCCAAGGCAGTCCCACAGAGCTCTGACACTGACCTGGCCAGCTGGGAGGCTCCCCTATGCCCCATAGCTGCCATGGTTCCGTGGAGTTGAGTGGAGGAGAGACATCCTGGCAGAAGGTCTTATTGTCTGAGTACTGCATCTCTCCTCAACAGACTATTTAGCCTGGACCTTTTTCCTCCCACACTAGTCTATTCAAAATTTGGAAAAATTAAAAAAAAAAGACACCCCACACCTATTATATTTAGAATACCAACAAGTGTTTTCTTCTGTTCTATAGGGGGGAAGGAATATTTTTTGAGCTGTGGAGAACTTGCTGAACATAATAACT
>NW_006478134.1:0-361 GCF_000325575.1 Pteropus alecto | reverse complement strand
CGATTGGATTTCTGTATCTGTGTGTTCCTGTTTGGTTCATTCATTTGCTCCTTTAGAGTCTAACCGTTAGTGAGATTACATGGTTACTGTCTTTTTCTGTCTGAACTATTTCATTTAGCATAATACCCTCAAAGAGAGGTTACTTCTCACTTACCAAAATGGATATCGTCAAAAAGTTAACACGCAACAAGTGTTGGTGTGGATATGGAGAAATCGGAACTTCAACTTGCTGTTGATGGAACTGCAATTTGGTGCAGCCACCATGGAAAGAAAGTACGGGGGTTCCTCACACACACACAAAAAGGAAGCCACCTCATGACCCAATCTTTCCAGTTGTGGGTATTAACTGAGATCACCAAAA
>NW_006478133.1:0-362 GCF_000325575.1 Pteropus alecto | reverse complement strand
ATGACGTCTGAGGGGAGTAAAAGAAGTGCCAAAGCAAGACTGAACTTAAATATCAAAAATCATGACAACAGAAGAAATACGGTGTTAGCAAAGACAGTGAAGATGATGCGACTGTTAAAGATTTGGCTTACCTAGGTTCAGTCATCGATTCGAATGTATACGACAGCCAAGAAATCAAGAGAAGGCTGAGACTCAAAGCGCAGCAGCGGAAGAATCAGGAAAGATCATCAAGAGCAAAGATGAGTCATTAGAGACCAAGACTAAGGTCATCCACGCCCTCGTCTTCCCAGCTACTACTCACGGATGCGAAAGTTCGATAGTGAGGTGAGCTGGACAGTTTTCTGCTGGATTCATCTGAAACA
>NW_006478132.1:0-362 GCF_000325575.1 Pteropus alecto | reverse complement strand
GGGGGGAAATTTGGAAACAGATAAAGAAACAGAGAAGGCGCTATGTGAAGGCCAGAGTTATGCTGCCATAAGCCAAGGAACGCCAGAGATTGCCAGCAAGCCACCAGACACTGGGAGAGAGGCAAGGAACAGACTTTCCCTCAGAGCCCCCAGAAGGAGCCGAGCCTGCTGGCACCTGGATCTAGAACTTCTCATCTCCGGAGCTGGGGCGATACATTTCTGCTGTGTGAGCCTCCCAGTCCGTGGTCCTGTGTCACAGCAGCCCTGGGAGGTGAAGGCGATGATGCTGGCCAGGACGCACGCATCACTGCGGTCCATGCCCGCATGGCTTCCAACGCCCACTGCCAGTGCCACGCAAAAGC
>NW_006478131.1:0-362 GCF_000325575.1 Pteropus alecto | reverse complement strand
TAAAAAATGCATTAATAACTTTGAAAAAAATTTTTAAAAAACCAAGCTGCCAACTAACAATTAAGAAAGGAAAGGATAGTGGAAGTACAAATATACAAAATAAAAAGATGACAAAGAAAAAATTATAAGTGAAAAATAAAAATACAGTAATTATATAGTTTTGTGCATTATATGAAATTAAATTTGTATACCTGGAAAACCAAATAACTTGGTAAAAATTCATTTACCAAAAAATGACTCCAACATAGATAAAAAGTTTAATTAGGCCAATTTTAATAGAAATAAAGTTGTCAAAAGACAACTGGCATAAAATGATCACACTTAGAAAAACTCTACTAAAACTTCAAAATGAGGTCATCTTA
>NW_006478130.1:0-362 GCF_000325575.1 Pteropus alecto | reverse complement strand
CGTTCCCCGATTCCGAGTCAGACTCGAGGGCTCACGCCTCCGTTTTCCACCTGCCATGGCTCCTGTGACCTCACACCACTGGACGCGAAATCGAGAGCTGACCCGTCATTCTCAGCGGGCCGCACAGGGAGGGGAGTCGGGCGAACCCTGAGTTGCGGGGTTGGGGGAACTAGTGTCCGCTCCTCACCCAGAAAGCCCACTGCGGGCAAGCTGCTGGACGCTCACTTGTGCCGCGCGCATAAATCAGCCACATTTCCCCGCGCCCCGCGGCGCTTCGCACAGACCTGAGCACCTGCGGATTCGTGAGAGAGTGAAAAAGCAGCGTGGAACACAGAGGCCGTGCGCCCCGCGAATGGGACAGA
>NW_006478129.1:0-362 GCF_000325575.1 Pteropus alecto | reverse complement strand
ATTTCAGAATTCTCATTTAGAATTCTGCTCTTTGCTGCTTCCATTCCTAGCTTCCAAAGTCATTGCTCATTCCTGAGCAGGAATCCCAAAATGATCACAAATGCTGATTGTGATCATGATGCGGATAAGGAGAGTATCCACAATATCACAAATCTTTATTGAGGTTTTACTTGTCTCAGGCTCAGAGCTATGTGCTACGTAACTTTAATTTTAAATCTGCATGATACCCCCTTGTTGGCATGCTCACATTAATACTTTACAATGGAGGAAAGGAACACAGTATTCTTATTTAATTTAAAACCGGTCCTTGGGTAAAAAAGAGTGAAATCAGGTGTGCATCTGAGCAGTGAGATCTATTCCCA
>NW_006478128.1:0-362 GCF_000325575.1 Pteropus alecto | reverse complement strand
GGTTTGGATGTTCTTACATTGACAGCTGGATCTTATTTTTTATCCACTCAGCCACTCTATATCTTTCAATGAGATAATATAATCTATTTACGTTTAAATTAATTATCTTTAGAGACGGGCTTACTTTTTGTTAGATTTTCTCTCTGCCTTGTAGCTATTTAAATCCTGTTTGTTTCTTGCTGTCTTCCTTTGTATTTCATTATTATTTTTTTTGTGGTGATAGTCTTTGATTCCTTTGTTGATCAATGGATATAAAGTTTCAGTTATGCAAAGTGAATAAGTTCTGGGATTTTCTGCACAGCACAGTGCTTGTAGATAATGACACCACACTGTGCACCTGAACATCTGTTAAGAGGATCGAT
>NW_006478127.1:0-362 GCF_000325575.1 Pteropus alecto | reverse complement strand
AATATTATAAATTTAGAGAAAGTGTGCAGCACATGCAAAGGACACTCATTTTTGCATGCCTGACTTCTGCAATCCAGAAGTGCAGTCAATGATTTGGTGCTATAATTGCAGTCAATGATTTGGTGCTATATGCTGTGAAGTAAGTCGGCACTCTGCAATTCTCGTGATTCAGGTCGTCGATATTTGATCTGAACAATCTCTAACACTGTTGTCTTTGACATGAGTGATGCTCAATTCCATTCCGACCTAACGGTAGATCTGTTTGTCGTGTTCTGTTTCTGGTGCCAAAAGGCTGGTGAGAAATAGTCTTGACATCCATGATCTTGTGCTTGCCATCTGCCAGAATTCATGAGCATGTAGTA
>NW_006478126.1:0-362 GCF_000325575.1 Pteropus alecto | reverse complement strand
AGGAATTTTAGAGATAGCATTTGCAGATTAAAAGTTTAATTTTCTCATTTACTTTCAATTGTTTTTGGACGTTGGTGTGGGGTTTCTTTTTAAAGTACACCGACAGTGCTGCAAAGTATCTTAGTTTTATTAAACTGGGGCAAATGAAATTGCTGATTTTTGCATGCCAAAGATTGTCAAATACTGTTGATTTTTCCTGATTCGACCTGTTTTCTAGGCCACCTTACCTTTGGAGTTAGTTCACGCAAAAACAAATTTAAGTGTTCCAGGTAGAGGAAGCCACATGTGCAAAGCTGGGAGTAAAGGAAAGGGGGTGCACCGCGGGGCCTCTGTCTTGTGGCTGGTAAGAGATTAACCGAGAG
>NW_006478125.1:0-362 GCF_000325575.1 Pteropus alecto | reverse complement strand
ATATACATACAGGTGACAGTACAGTGTATAATGATATGTCTACTAGTGTTATAGGATCATCAGTAACATTTGTAGTGCTTTATAGCTTTGCACACTGTGATCTCTCACTGGTGCTCAAGGCTACCTTCTTCTCTCGGCGGAGAGGAGTCTTTAAGGTCATGTATTCCTCAAGGACAAAATTAAGCCATGGTGGCAAAGAATGGTGCTCTCTAGGGGCAGTACTTAAAGGTTTTTAAAGCTGTTTTCCATTTGGCTCCCTCACTTGGCCTCTTCTTATTGTTGGCCTGTTTCACATTGCTCTTTTCTCTTATGTTCCATATAGCTAGTTCAATAAGTAAATGTCTTCAAATTTTCCCTTATTG
>NW_006478124.1:0-362 GCF_000325575.1 Pteropus alecto | reverse complement strand
GGTAAAAATGGTGATGACGAGGATGTTGTGAATATTAAATGAGATAATACATATGAAGTACCATTTGTATTAGCCTTTGGATATTTTAAATTTGGTTAAAAATTATCAATAAACACTCCAAGGTTATTTATAAATTATTTTGGATAAATTGTTATTGTTACTTCCTTTTTATGAAAACAATTTGTTATTGACATTGCTCTGACTATGAAATACTTCTGGGATACAGCTCAGATAGTGAAAGAAAAGAAAAAGTCCTTTGGATAACTGTGTAGCCTCTGGCGAGGCACTTAATATCATCATGCCTTAATCTTCTCAACTATAAAATGAGATAACAATTAGTCTACTCTGAAGAATGGTGATAA
>NW_006478123.1:0-362 GCF_000325575.1 Pteropus alecto | reverse complement strand
TCACTGTGGACACCTTGCTGGGGGGCTCTGCCCGAGGACCCTCTCCTGCCCCCCTCGCCTCCCCCATGAAATGGCCCGAGCCTCCTGCCGGTTCAGTGGGCACAGCCCGCAGGTCCGGGGAGCGCCCTGGGTTCCGCACGGGGCGGACGCCTGGCCCCCGGCCCTGCGTGGGCTCTGACAGCTCCTCGTCGCTTCTCCTGCTCCAGCAGCCCCCTGGGGGACCGCAGAAGTTGGTCCGCATCGTCAGTGTGGACAGAACCAAGGCCAGCCGCCTGTGTTCATCCTTTGACGGGGCCCAGTTGGACCCCAGCAGGCCGGAAGGTGAGGCAGGCGGGGCTGCGGGTCCGCCAGCTTGGCTGGGG
>NW_006478122.1:0-362 GCF_000325575.1 Pteropus alecto | reverse complement strand
ACCTATCACCACTCAAAGTTATTATGATATTATTGACTTTATTCCCTATGCTATAGAGTATATCTCTATGACATTTATTTTATAACTAGAAGTTTTACCTCTTATTCCCCTATCATCCCACCTAAACTGCAAAACATTTAAAATGTTAAACAAAATCTTAAATATTAAAGCTACCGGTGTCAAAACAGAGTATACGCACTTAAAAGTAGAAAAGAAAATCAAAGAAAAACACAGTGGAGAACACAATGGAAAAAGATGCTGAATTATAAAGTACGATAGCTTCATAATGGGTAAAAACTGAAGCAGTGTTATGAGAAAAAATATTTTAAGAAAAAAAAGGAAGGAAGGAAGGAAGGAAGGAA
>NW_006478121.1:0-362 GCF_000325575.1 Pteropus alecto | reverse complement strand
TTAGGACTCCATCATCTCTCTTTTGAGGGGGCGGGGGAGGGAGCACACTATTTAACCCAGAACAGCCTTCCTCTTACTCCTCACCAAATCGCTTGCAGAGGCTGGATTTTAGCAGAACTCCCATGGCTTGGGCCATGAGCAACCAGAGACAGCATGTGCACAAGCAGGAGCTCAGGGGGCAAAGGGGCCAAGGACTCACAGAAAACTTGAGGAAGTCTTCTCATGTCCACTGGCCACCTACTCCGGGGTGTTACAGACAACTTTTCAGAAAATTCAGTTGAAAGTACATGTCAATGTTTTATTACAATCTTGCTGCAGGTGAAAAGGCCTCAGTAGGCCAATTCAAAGACTCACTTCTGGTA
>NW_006478120.1:0-362 GCF_000325575.1 Pteropus alecto | reverse complement strand
GCCAGAGAGGGTTTCCATGTGGCAGTAGCCATTGCGGTGGAAGACATGGCTGTTTGTCTGTGCATCATTTCTAAGTGCATCATTTTTCTTAGCTTTCTCCAAATCAGTGAGCTTCTAGACTTCTGCTATTGCAAGCGCTGAACTGAGCTCTTTTAAGAAGAGTCAACCTCCCCACATCTGACCAATATCTGGGGAATTTAAGAACTTACCAGACTTGCCATTGAATGAGAACAGCGGAAAGTTACATTGTTCCCTCTTTCTGGGCCTTAAGTGCTCTACCCATCTCCTGCATTTTTTTAAGTCCCAGTGGGGAAGCGAGTAGGTACAAGATGGGCATCCCTCCCGTTTAATTCAGTGCAGAA
>NW_006478119.1:0-362 GCF_000325575.1 Pteropus alecto | reverse complement strand
TTTTTTTTTCTCTGAACTTTTTTGGGAAAAGAAACCAACAATGTTTGTTTACTACAGTAAACATTTGGACTGCAGCATTTAAAATGCAGAGGAAATGTCTTTAGCAATAGAGAAAGGGTATAGAGCAAGTCATGTTGCAAAAATGCATTATCTATAGAAAGTCTAAGCATACATGCTAGAGAACAGTGCTTGCATTAAATACCAAAACAGTCAAACCTCAATTAGATGATTTTGAGCCTTTCACTGTTCTTCCTGTTCCAGTTCATCTACAGGACCACCAGGTTGGTTTTCAAACATAATATATTGAGGATATACAATTTAAAAAATCTTAATAAACTCCCAGCATGTGTGTACGTGTGTGT
>NW_006478118.1:0-362 GCF_000325575.1 Pteropus alecto | reverse complement strand
TACCTGTGTTGACAGAGGAGGCACAGAGAAGTTAAGAAGGTCACCCTTAGTCACGCAGCTATAAATGGAGGAGGCATATTAGGCTGAGCAGCCTATTTAACTTCAAATGCTCTGTTTCTTTCACCGTAAGCTGACTGATGTGCACATACCTGTAAGGCACTCCCAGCTCCTACATGGTTTTTTTTCTTTCTTCTTCTGTTTATTTTTGGTCTCAGTATCAGAAGTGCTCTGTGGGAGGTGCTGCGTGCAGGGAGGAAGCTCCAAAAAGTAAGAACATAGGTGAGGTCATTTGTAGGAAGAATCACCGAGATCGTTTTGAAGGCAACTGGAAGTTATTGATTTTGCTTCTTGACTTCTTAGTG
>NW_006478117.1:0-362 GCF_000325575.1 Pteropus alecto | reverse complement strand
AGAGAGAGAGAGAGAGAGAGAGAGAGAGAAAGTAGGGGGAAGAGAGAGAGAGAGAATTATGTAAGGAATTAGCTCATGAAATTATGAAGACCTATAAGTTCAAAATCTGCCATGTGGGTTGGCAGGCTTGAGATCCAAGAGCACTGATGACGCAGTTCCAGTCCGAAGGTTGGCAGGCTGGAGACTAAGGAGAGAATTTTGGTGCAGATGAAGTCTGAAAGTATTCTGCTGGAGAATTCCTTGTTGCATGGGGAGACCAGTCTTGTTCTAGGCAGAACTTCAACTGATTAGATGAGGCCCACCCACATTCTAGAGGATGATATGGTTTACTCAAAGTTCACTGATTTAAATGTTAATCTCAT
>NW_006478116.1:0-361 GCF_000325575.1 Pteropus alecto | reverse complement strand
TAGAACTTAAAAGAATCTCAACGAACCATTAACAATATCAGCAGTACATCATATGGAAAAAAGGTTTTTAACTATATGATGTGATGAATGTTAACTAAACTTATCATGGTAATCATTTCACAACATATACGTATGTAGAATCATCATGCCGTGCATTTAAACTTATACAGTGTCGTGTGTCAATTATATCTTCATAAAACTGGGAAAAGAAACTTAAATAAATTAAAAGCGAAAAACAAAAACAGAAACACCAGGGTCAAGAAATGCCTTTAAATGTCATTTAAAAATCATTTAAAAAACTGCAGTGGGCACCTTCTGATCTTACTCTGGGGGTGATTGGCCAGTATTGGGAAAATTAGTT
>NW_006478115.1:0-362 GCF_000325575.1 Pteropus alecto | reverse complement strand
GGGCACATTCAGGCTGTGCACACCTGTGTGCATGCGAGAACATGTGCCCGGGTGTGCCCTCTCCTGGCCTGTGCCTGCAGGTGTGTTTGAGAGCGCTGGGTGTGCCAGGGGGCCCAGCCCCACCCCACACCTCCTGCTGGCCAGTCATTGGACCGCAGGCGGGCTGGGGGGTCTGAGGGAATCCCCACTTCTAAAAGACACTTTGGCCAGCCTCTCGGGGGTCGGCTGGTGCCAAGATGGCAGGTCCAAGGGTCCAGGGCAGCAGGACTAACCTAGGCTGACCTTTCCAGGAGGAGAGTGGCCCAGTGACCAAGGGGCTACCTTCCAATGGCCTCTGAGCCTCCTGCTCACGCCTGCACCCC
>NW_006478114.1:0-361 GCF_000325575.1 Pteropus alecto | reverse complement strand
GAATGTCCAGGAAAAAAAGACCGCGGGGAGAAGAGTGACTGACTGAGGAGCAGAAGAAGTGTGGAGGGGACGTGCTGAGCAGCCCAGGACCTGAACCACCCCGTGACCGCCTCCCAACCAGCCTCGGAAGTCAAGCCTGCAGTCCCGGTCAGGTGTGTCCGTTCTTCCTTTTGCATGGACTATACCCAAATTGAATATTTAATACGCTTTTACTTTTATTCCATTTCTTTTTTAAAAGCGGTCGTCTCGGTCCTCTCCCTTCTTTCGTATTGAGTATGGCGAAAATACAAACCTTCGACTTGGACTTTATGGTGGCAAAGGGAGAACAGGATCGTGACAGACAAGCTGAACCCAGCACTCT
>NW_006478113.1:0-362 GCF_000325575.1 Pteropus alecto | reverse complement strand
AAGTATTATATGCAGCCTATTTTAATACTATTATAGGCAAAAATATGTCATGTATGTTACGTGACACTTAAAGAGAAAACATCACTCCAATTCAGAATATTTTAAGATTAAGAAGCATGGCTCTTTCCTAAGAGGTCTGGTAATTCTTTATGTTGAAAGAAATTTGAAGAATATTAAAAGTAATACTGATGGTATAGGTTCATAGCAATATTAATCTGCCTCATGGTTAAGGAAAAATTTGAACTCCACGTTATAGGTGATTTAGACCAAGTAATGGTGTCTAATGTATTACATAATACATTTAACATGGATCAGCTTACTTTCATGACAAAAACTCTCAGCAAACTAGAAGTAAAAGCAAA
>NW_006478112.1:0-361 GCF_000325575.1 Pteropus alecto | reverse complement strand
ACAACTAGGGAGAGAAATAGGAAATCACCCTGCAATGAGAGGAGGCAGGACAGGGCAAGGACTCAAGGCTGCCCTGCCCCAAATGGCTGAGTGGGACAGAGGCTACAGCAGCAGTAGCCAGCAGCTTGCAGACATTCCTCTTAAAGGGGCCGTGACTGTTTGCACTGATGGACTCGCTCACTCTGAGCACCAGCATCCCGTCAGCGGCTCAGGGGGACATCAGGGTCTTACAAGCGGAAGCTGAGCTGTTGGAGTGAGGGCCAGATGCAAAGCTTTCTCTGAGACAGTTATTCCTCTGTTAAGCCCTCCCCACTCCTAGTGTGCAGGCACAGGCACCGCAATAGCTGAGACATCATCACAC
>NW_006478111.1:0-361 GCF_000325575.1 Pteropus alecto | reverse complement strand
TCTGTCTAGACAGCTCTACTCTGCTCCAGTCTGCTTCTGTGAGATATCTTTAGCGTTGCCAGGGAAACGCACTGTTCAGTCTTTGGTGGAAAAGGAAAGTCTGCTTGGAGCCAGAGGAGAGCTGACTTATACAGTAAGAAATCCCTGGCGTTGGTCCCTGATTGGTTTAAAAAACACTGTCGGAGTAGAGCTGCTCTGATTGGTTGGTGAATATGCTAATAGGGATATAGCTGGGCAGATTCTGTATTGAACAGAGAAAGTCTCAGTTTGTTGGAATATGATTCCTGGAACTCTTTTATAAGGGTTGGCTCAGATGACAGGAACGTAGTACAAACAGGCAGTTCAGTGCAGGAGGCAGGCA
>NW_006478110.1:0-361 GCF_000325575.1 Pteropus alecto | reverse complement strand
TAAGGGTCCACTCTCACAGACTGACTCATGTACAGCTCTGACAGAGAACAGTCAGTGGGCAACAGCAGAGTCCCCCTGGTGCTGGCACCACGTCAAAGCAGCCAGTGAAAAAATCAGGACATGATTAAACCACAGCGACTCAGTGTCACATCTGCCTGGTCAGCATGATGTGAGAAGAAACGGACAACAAAAACAACTCTGCTCTTCCCACACTTGTGGATGATTACAGTCAAGAAGTGTGCTTACATCAAATTATGAAGATGAGGATGAGATTGTAAATATGTTTTTTTCATGTCACTGATAAAGTAAAAAAGTCCTATTCTATGATTCCAAATGGCGAGTGTCAGAGACATATTCAGTA
>NW_006478109.1:0-361 GCF_000325575.1 Pteropus alecto | reverse complement strand
CAGAAAAAGCATTTGACAAAATTCAACACCTTTTTATGATAAAACCGCTCAACAAATGAGAAATGAAGAAAAGTTTCTCAACATAATAAAAGCCATATTTGAAAACTCCACAATTAGCATCATACTCAAAGGTGAAAGACTGAAAGATTTTCCTCTAAGATCGAGAATAATGCAAAGATGTCCACTCTTGCCACTACTATTCAACATAGTACTGGAAGTCTAGCCAGAGCAATTGGACAAGAAAAAGAAATGAAAGGTATCCAAATTGAAAAAGAAAAAGTAAAATTATCAGTGTTCACACATGATATGATTTTATATGTAGAAAACCCTAAATATTACACACACACACACACACACACAC
>NW_006478108.1:0-361 GCF_000325575.1 Pteropus alecto | reverse complement strand
TTTTTGGATGCAATCTGTTTATAAATTGGTTATGGGCTATATTTGGCCTTTCTCGACCGGCTAACTACCTCTCAGCTGGTCCAGAAGTCTAAGAATTATTAATCGCTTGTTTTAAAAGTTCTTCTTCCATTCTGCAAAAGATATGAGACTAAAATCTTCATTCTCCTGCCCCCACAAAATTAGTCAGAAAAAACTCTCACCACTGTTAATAGTCTGATGTCTGAATTAGATAAATGTAATACTGCTTTTGCTCCTAATATTAGATATTTAACATTTTAATTGCACATGTGAGATGTATGAGACAATATGCTCATAACTTCATTCTGCATAAAAGATTAAAAAGTCTCAATTCATAAAAAAA
>NW_006478107.1:0-361 GCF_000325575.1 Pteropus alecto | reverse complement strand
GTGAATTGCAGGGACTGGAGACAGACCAGTGTGTTGGGGACAGTGGTGGTGGGGGTTAAGCTTCCAGGACGGTGCCTGGCACATGGCAGATACTCAATAAATGTCAATTGAAAGAATAAGGTCTGAACGAAGGCAGTGACAATGGAGATAGAGAGGAGAGCTATATTAGTTAGGATTCCTTTCATTGCAAGTGACAGAAACTCAGCTCAAACTGACTCAAGTGAAAAGGAGAATTATTGGTTTACATAACTGGGTAGGAGGTTTTGAAACAGTATTACTTCAAGCATGGCCAGAGCCGAGAGGCCAAATAATGTCAGAACTCACTCTCATATTCATTCTCTCTCTCTCTCTCTCTCTCTCT
>NW_006478106.1:0-361 GCF_000325575.1 Pteropus alecto | reverse complement strand
TTTTTTCCCCTCCAATTTACCCTCCTCTCAGTTAAGACTCACCTCATCTGCCTCTGGGAAGACTTGTCTCTCCATTATTCTAGGTCCTTGGCAGTCCCTGGGTGATTTTAACTCACGTCAGATGCCAAAACCTAACGTCTTTTATTGTGCCACGGCCTCCTTTACAACATTGCAATACACGCAGGCCGGGTGCATCGCCTCTTTCCACACCGCGCCTTCCTTCCATCCATCTATCCATTTATTCATTCATTAGGGACCCATCTGCAAGGCGTGAGTTGGGTTTCTATTCAAAATACGAAAGAATAGAGACTGCTGTAAAGTTAGAGGAGAGAAAAAACGGTATACACAGGAGATGAAAAAA
>NW_006478105.1:0-361 GCF_000325575.1 Pteropus alecto | reverse complement strand
CTCTTCCCTGTCCGCCCAGGCTGGCTCTCGTTTGTAGTGGCTTCAGGTTGGAAACAGCGAACGTGAACCGCGGCCCTGAAATCCAGCAGGGTCGGCCCTGCCCCACGCCGCAGCTGAGAAGGCCGTTTCCAGCTTCCAGATCATTCCGGGTCCGAGGCCTAGGGGCTCGCTATGCCGGGACGACAGAGAACAGACGGGCGACATATACGTCAGCCTGTTTGGAAAAGCACAAGACAGTGGCCTTTGGCCTCGAGCCGCTGCTCGCTGGGAAGTCCAGAGCAGTGTGTACACAGAGCCGACTACGATTTTCTTAGCTCCTTGGGGACAGCAAGGGACACGTTTCTGCTTGCTCCATAGCAGC
>NW_006478104.1:0-361 GCF_000325575.1 Pteropus alecto | reverse complement strand
GGCAGAATTCCTAGACGGAGTCCCTCAGACTGAAAGAAAAGAATATTTGACAGCAGTTCAAATCCACAGAGAGAAGGAGCATCAGTAAAAGTAACCCTATATATAAATACCAAAGACAGTAAATGTGTTCTTTTTCTGAATCATGGTAGAATGAATGATAGCCACCAAAAAGGTCCACATTCTAATCCCTGGAATCTGTGGGTTTTATTTTATATAGCAAAAGAAACTTTGCAGATAAGATTAAATTCAGAGCTTTGAGGTGAGGGAATGATCTAAATTTACCTGGAAGGGTCTGATATGCAAGAGTCAGAGTCAGAGGAGAAGGGTAACAGAAGCAGAGAATGGAGTGACATATTTGAAA
>NW_006478103.1:0-361 GCF_000325575.1 Pteropus alecto | reverse complement strand
TTCCCTGACTTCCTGGCTAACATTTTTCTCCTGCTTCAGCCATATACAGTTGCATAGTGTCTGGCATGTACATAGTAGGTTCTCAGTAAATGAGAGCTAAGTCCTTTACATAATTATTTGTTCCTATAACCACACTGAAAATAGAGAAGATTGAGTCTCAGAAAGGTTAAATAACAGCCAGTTTATAGAGGTACTGCATGGCAGAACTGGCTGTGAACTCAAGTCTGTCCGAGGATGAGCAGTGTGACAGCAGATGGAAAGAAGACAGGATTTGGAGTCACATAGTTACAATTGTTGAAGGCACCCTAAGTATTTCCTAGAACAATATAGGGCATAAATAAACAGTCTCATGCCATGTCTT
>NW_006478102.1:0-361 GCF_000325575.1 Pteropus alecto | reverse complement strand
AAGGGATAAGCGTCAATGCGTTGGGGGTGGCTGGGCTTTTCCGCCACCCCTGGCCCTCAGACGCCTTCTTTCCCAGCCTGCCTTTGTCTCAAACCGACTTGCGGGTTTTCTGGATCTAGAATGTAGATGGTTCTGGCCTAAGAGTTGGGTGATGCTGAGTGGTGGATCGCCTCTGAATCTCCGCCCTGTGTGTCTCTTTCTCTGTGGGGCAGGACTAGTTATGTGCAGACATGTTCCTTTGACCCAGATAGTCTGAATTATATTTTAAAATCCCTCCCCTTGCCTCAGGACTGGGTGAAGCATAATTATAGCTGACCACGCCTACCCATCTCCCCACCCTCCCCGCCGCCCACCACCCCTT
>NW_006478101.1:0-361 GCF_000325575.1 Pteropus alecto | reverse complement strand
AGAAGGCAGTCCTAGCGCACTTGTTCAGAGGACAGGGGCACTCAAAAGATGAAATCCACTGAAAAGGAACTGGTAGAAGTGGCTGTCATTGAAGCATGTGGCCTTGGGCAGTGCCGGTCATATACCTTTCCAGCCCGTCTGCTCACTCCTTCCTGAAATCTGTCCCACCTGCCAAAGTCAGAGACAGTGGCCCCATTAGAGCCTTGAGCTTTCAATATAGCCTCCAGCCCCTGCTGCTCTCACCCATGCACTGCTACCAATAGACTGAGGGGGCAAGGGGCACATGCCTTGGTGACAGACGGATGAAAATTTGGGAGAAGCAACTGGTGATAACACTGGCTTTGAAAGCACCAGTCATAAA
>NW_006478100.1:0-361 GCF_000325575.1 Pteropus alecto | reverse complement strand
CTCAGGTTCCGAGACACCAGACCTGACGGTGGAGAAGCAGGTCGCCACAGCAGGTTCCCACCGACTCCCTCGTCCCGGTCCTAAGACCCCCGGAGCCCCACACTAACCATTTCTAGGTTTCCCTGACTCCTGCCTACGACTTCAAACAGAGCAGGTCGCAGCGGACGAAGCAACATGGAGCTTTAAGGACCGGGGAGCCGCAATGCCAGCGCTGCGGGAACGAGCCAGACGTCGGCCCGGCTGCAGACAACCGCCCACCCGCCCGGGCCGCAGCTCCTGATCTGACCCACAGATCTCAGGACCTCGCCCGCTCCTGCGGGAGTTAAGGACGCCTGAGTTAAGTGTCCGAGCCCAAACCAGC
>NW_006478099.1:0-361 GCF_000325575.1 Pteropus alecto | reverse complement strand
TGTTTTAAGAATTTTAAGACCTCGAGAATGGAGCGTGGAATCAAGTACAGGGCTCTTCGAAGCAGGGTCACCCTGTGTGACTGCAGCGGGGGTCACACTCGTGAAGCCGGCCCTGCCATCGGCCCCACGGCCATGGCAGGAGGGCTTCAAGGAGCCGCTCCAGGAGTTCCTCCATCTGTGGAAATTTAAACTGCCTGGGAAATGAAACATGAACTTATGACTTTGACTGGTTGAGCAACATCTTCTTTAGGAAGAAGAGCTCTGCACACGACATACAAGCGTGTAGCAACGCTCCCCATCGCTCAGAAGGGCTAACCGAGGACCCCCCGCCCCCTTCCCCGCAACAAGGGAGAAGGGGCTC
>NW_006478098.1:0-361 GCF_000325575.1 Pteropus alecto | reverse complement strand
TTATATAGAATTACCTATACCATATGACTTCCTTGCATTCTTTTTGTACTTCCTATACAAAACAGGCTAGTGGTGGCAAATTGATAAAGGAAGCAAATACATGTCAATCAAATGAACGTGAAAGCATCTGGCAAAGTGTTTAAAACTAATTCTATCAGATACTATGAAATGCCCTCGGATAGAAAGACCACACATGCATAATGAACTTGCAGTGGTAGGCTCACTCCTTATAGTTATGAATAGTACAATGGGAAATTTTAGTTTTTAGTGACATTAGAGACAAGGTATATTAAATTATAAAGGGATGGTAGATCAGTGGTTTTCAAATATTTTTTAGTCATGGAATCCTTTTTTTTTTTTT
>NW_006478097.1:0-361 GCF_000325575.1 Pteropus alecto | reverse complement strand
TACTAAGGACAAGAGCTGGTGGCAGCCCTGAGAGTCGGCGCGCGTTTTAAGGGAGGAGATGAATTCAATTAATATTTAGGAAACACGATCAACAGAATGTGAGAAACAGGGGATCGAGAAGAGTCAAGAGCAACTCCCCAGTGAGAGAACGGTGGGTCCACTAGCGAAGAGGGCGCTCAAGGCAAGGAATGGAGCCCGTTCTAGAAAACAAGTGACGACTGTGATTATCAAGCCTGAGATCAGTGTTCAGCCCTCTTTACGGCCAAAGGCAGCAGCCTCTAGCTCAAACTGGAGCCCGGGGTGGGGATGATTTGGTCGGCATTAACGAAATGCCAGCACTTGGGAGCCATTTGGGCTCTGC
>NW_006478096.1:0-361 GCF_000325575.1 Pteropus alecto | reverse complement strand
TGGGGGGGGGTTGGTATTTTTAGAAGTAGTTTCTGGTTCTAGCTTTTTGTTGTTGTTGTTGTTGTTGTTGTTTGTGGTTTGGCAGAATTAGAGAATCCAGATTCTAGAGGACGCAGAATTTTTTAATGCGTGATTGGCAGCACTTTATTGAGCTCGCTCTTCGACCTGTGCCGGGCGTTTCGGCCCCTGGTCTGCAGCGTACCCCGCGTGCGAAGCAGCGGCTCTTCGGCGTGTCCTTGGGCTACTAGCTCGTAATACAGCGTGAATTCGGCAAAGGGGATACATATGTGTAAATATACACACACGTATACATGTGTATATATAATTCTCTGCGGAAAAATCTCACTCACAGGTACGTTTC
>NW_006478095.1:0-361 GCF_000325575.1 Pteropus alecto | reverse complement strand
AGAGTATATATGTCAAAAGAACACTGGAGCCAATCTAAAAGAGCTTCCAATGGCCAAAGTTGGAAGAATTTGAAGAAAAAATAATGTATTATTAGACTATAACCCAAAGTATAAAATAAATATCCGTAAGTCCATAACTGATATAAATCAGTTAATAAATAAAGGAGATAAGATGTAAGTTATCCTTAAGAAAAATTCCAAATAATATATGTAAGTATTTTCCCCTCCAAAAGGTGGAGCTTAATCTCCAATCTCCCCTTGCCCCTTTCATAGGCATAAACGTGTAGATTATGAACTGGACTTAACCACCCACTTTCAAAGAATAGAGTATGAAAAGGGAAAAATAGTAACCTTACAATGG
>NW_006478094.1:0-361 GCF_000325575.1 Pteropus alecto | reverse complement strand
CGTGGGGGCGGCTCCGGCGGCAGCGGGCGTCCGCAGAGGGCAGGGGGCTCCTGGACGCCGGGGGGCGGGGGAGAGTGAAGTGGTTCGTGCCAGCAGAAGTGATGGACGGACGTAGTGTCCCCTGTGCAGACGCCACCGGCCCCTCTGAACCGCCGGGAGCCCCCTGGGGCCCCACCGCACACCGCACCTGGCAGGGGACAGGGGACGCGCTCAGTGCCGCAGGGCAGGCGGCCAACGCCAACCGGAACGTGGGAAATTCTTCCGGAAAAGCCACCCAAGTTCTTCAGTAAAGTGTGTGACATTCCCCAGGGGGAGGAAGGACAGAGACGCTGCGGAGTCCGAGCCGGAGACACCGAAACGC
>NW_006478093.1:0-361 GCF_000325575.1 Pteropus alecto | reverse complement strand
AGAAGTTGAGCAGCTTGTCTTGGAGAACATGGATTTGACCCAGCTCTGTCCAGTGTCAAAGGCTTTGTTTAAATCACATCGAAATAACGTTATCCTGTTGGAATATTTTTAGTAAACTGTACATGGTGAGAAAGCACCATTCCTTCTGCTGCCACATTTTATACCAAGTCACATATTATTTGTTGTCAGTGGCCAAGTATTTCCTGTTCCAGGTTGATGTTCAAATATTGGCTTGCATTTGCAAAAACATTACAGCTAAAGTAATCAAAGGACAAACATTCAACGCTGACCAAGAGTGAGAAAACATACTAGGCTTTGTGTAGGAAGGAGCCAGAAAGAATTGCCTTTAGAACTTGTGATT
>NW_006478092.1:0-361 GCF_000325575.1 Pteropus alecto | reverse complement strand
AAAACAAAATCCTAGAATCAAAAAAAACAAAAACAAAACACTGAGAGTGGAATGGTGGTTTCCAAAAGCTGGAGGAATGGGAGAGAGATTGTCTACAGGTCCATACTTGTAACTAGTAGATAAATAATTTCTAGAGACCTAACATCTAGCACAGTGATGATAGCCCACAACATTGTATCATAAACAGTTTGCTAGCAGACTAGATCTTAATTGTTTCCCTACTAGAAGGAATGATATATAGTGATTAACGAGGGGTTAGCTATTGTTACAATGGCAATCATATTGCAGTGCAAATGTATCAAATCAATAAGTTCTGCACCTTAAACTTACACAATGTTATGTCAATTATATTATGATTTTT
>NW_006478091.1:0-361 GCF_000325575.1 Pteropus alecto | reverse complement strand
GGGGAAAAAGCCCATCTTTTCAGCCACTGCTTAAGGTGGATAAACTGAAACTTGTGTGCAAGGAGGCTTTGACAGTGCTTTTTTGCCAAGTCACTCTATAAACGTGCAGTGAAACAGAGAACAAGATGCTTTTAACACAACTGGACTCTATATAGCCCCCTTCATTTATCAACATCCAAATTATGGTTGTATAATTATTTCTGCAGAGGAAGCTGTATTAACACTCAGCAGAAACAGTGCTCAAAGAGACCTGGAGATCCAGGTGTCTCTTTCCACAGAGACATCTCGTCTACCTGACTTCCATGCTGTCTACAGATGGGGAACTGCCACTCCCACCAAGGATTTGCTCTCATTGGAAAAG
>NW_006478090.1:0-361 GCF_000325575.1 Pteropus alecto | reverse complement strand
CTCTCACAGGCCGTAGATTCCCCAGTTTGCTTTTTTCCACACAGGTTTGTTGACCTCCAGGCTTTGTGAGGACAGTGCTGCTGAGACCCGCAGGCGCCCGGCCCGGGGGGCTCTGCGGGCGGCTGCTCAGGGCCTGGAGAGGCCACGCCCCCCCCAAAAACCCGCCACACAGACAGGTCTGTCCATTTCTAAACTACATCCACCCACATGTCAGGTCTGCCCTAATCATAGATTTGACCCAGCAAGAGGACGTCAGCCGGTTCTCCCACCTCCACATCCTGGGAAATCAGAGACTCCCCGGAAAGAGTTCCGTTTGTCACCTCATCTGTGTCAGTGGGAGACGCACAGCACTTGTCCTCTA
>NW_006478089.1:0-361 GCF_000325575.1 Pteropus alecto | reverse complement strand
TTTTTATCTAAGTTCTCTTTTCTGTTTCATGACCCCATCCAGGATGTCAAATTACATTTAGTCATCATGTCTCCTTAGATTCCTTTTAGCTGTGGAAATTTCTCAGATTTTCCTTGCTTTTGATGGCTGGGAGTTTTGAGGAGTACCAGCTAGGCATTTTGTAGAATGTCCCTTAATTGAAAATTTTCTTATGTTTCTCTTTTTGCTATACTGTGGCTATGGGTTTTTGCAAGGAAGACCACAAAGGTAAAAATGTCATGTCTCTAGAACATATAAAAGATACATACTGTCAACAGTCAATATGACATCACTTGTGATGTTAACCTTGTTCACCTGGTTGGTAGAGTTTGCCTTGTTTCTT
>NW_006478088.1:0-358 GCF_000325575.1 Pteropus alecto | reverse complement strand
CTGACACATCTGCTACGGTCTGTCGGTGATAACCTGCCTCTCCGAGCTGAGACCCTCCTAGAGTCTGCTTGTGAATCCCAGTTCGCTTGGATAATATTCCTGTTTATTTCGTGTATTTTTACTCTGAGAGAAATTCAATACGGATAGATGAGATAGTACTTTCTACCCACTAAGACCGGCAAAAATTCATACGCTCGACACCACACTGTGTTAGCGGGGCCGGGGAGGCGGCATTTTCATACACTGCTGGTGAAAATATGAAATGGGACAAACTCCAGCGGGGCAACTTCATCAACGTGCCTTCATCCTGGGGCCCGTGGGTCCACCTGGAATCCATACCTCTAACAATAGGAAACAT
>NW_006478087.1:0-361 GCF_000325575.1 Pteropus alecto | reverse complement strand
AATCTATAGATGGCTTTGGGTAATATGGACATTTTTTATAATATTAATTCTTCCTATTCATGAACACAGGTTATCTTTCCATTTTTTTGTGTCTTCAATTTCTTTTGTCAAAGTCTTGTAGTTTTCATTATATAGACCTTTCATTTCCTTGGTTGAATTTATTCCTAAATATTTTATTGTTTTTGGTACTATTGTGAATGGGGTAGTTTTCTTTATTTCATTTTCATATATTTAATTTTTAGTGTATAGAAACAACACTGATTTCTGTGGCTTATATGACCCAATTTTCTCATTTCTAGGTCTATTTCCAAAGGAAATGAAAATGGGTTATCAGAAAGATAACTGCATTCCCATATTTATT
>NW_006478086.1:0-361 GCF_000325575.1 Pteropus alecto | reverse complement strand
ATATAATTAGTAACTGCATAGCACTTATTCATTGATGAAACAATCTTCAGATATGTTTATTCGTGACAGAGCCAGAATGAAAAGCCAGGCCTGTGTGACATCACAATCCATACTCCTGTCACCTATATTAGCCACTCATATAAGCTGTAACAACTGGATATTCTAGGCCAGGGCACACGCCTAACATTCCTTATAATTTTGTACTTGCAGGACACCAATGCTAAGAGGAAACCAGAGTCACATCACTGAATTTGTTCTTCTGGGACTTACCAGTGACCCTCAACAGCAGGTGTGGCTCTTTCCGATCTTCCTGACCATGTACCTCATCAATGTGGCTGGCAATTCAGTCATCATTGCAGCC
>NW_006478085.1:0-361 GCF_000325575.1 Pteropus alecto | reverse complement strand
GTGCATTCGGAGACCCACAGGGACGTCACCGAACTGGAGGAGTCAGGAGTGGGGATTGGGAGGAGCTGAGACCGGAACTGGAAGCCGGGGTCAGATGGCATGGCAGTCACCCACTTTTAAACACATTTTTAACTAAGCTAAAGTGTTTGGTGTTTAGACCTAAGCATGCTACTTACTGCAAAGCTGTCCGTGCACTCCGGACCTTGGGCATGGTTTTGGTCCGTCTTTGCAGCTTCTCAGAGCAACCCACGCCTGGGCTGGAGCGCCCGAGCTCACTCTCACTGGGCTGCGGGCAGCAGACCTCTCCCTCCCTCTTCCAAACTGCTCTTCTCCCTCCTTCCCCTCCCTCCCTCCCTCCCTC
>NW_006478084.1:0-361 GCF_000325575.1 Pteropus alecto | reverse complement strand
GGCTCTGTGTCTGCGGGGTCCTCACGGAACAGGGCTTTGTATCCCAGGCTAAGAGCTTTGGACTTGATCCTGAGGGCGAAGGGGAGCTGCTGGCGGTCTTAGGAGAGAAGTAACTTGAACATTAAATTCACATTCTAGAAAGGTCACTCGGAGGCTGTGAGGGGAAAGGAAGGGCGCGCAGGAGGGCTTGGGGACAGTTAAGGTGCTATTGCAAGAATCCTGGCAAAATGTCTAGAAACCTCCCCCGAGGCAAATGCCAGCAGGGAAGGAGGGCGGAAATGCTCGCGAGAAAGATGAGCCAACCAGACAGGACCGAGTCGGGGCGGCGGGAAGCAGTTTCCTCTGCACACCTACTGTGCGC
>NW_006478083.1:0-361 GCF_000325575.1 Pteropus alecto | reverse complement strand
TGGAGAGGATGTGCTTGGAATCTGTATTCTCAGAAACGCCGTTCCGTACATGAACACTAATTGTTTTGTAATGCATGTGGATATTGAAACCGTCTTCCAAAAATCTTTCACACAAATACTGACCAACTTTTGGAGCTTTTATTCTGAGATCCAAATATGCTTCCTTCAGAGATTAGATAACTCTGACGAATTATGTTTGAAGCAAAGGCTTTGAAAAAGCCGCTTTCACTCATGAGATTCTATTTAGAAGCAATGCTCTGTACTCATCCTTTATGCTAATTGATGTACAGATATTTTGAATAAACTGCAGTATTGTTTGAGTAGCAACCTGATAACTGTAGTTTCTGAAGAAAATTTGGAA
>NW_006478082.1:0-361 GCF_000325575.1 Pteropus alecto | reverse complement strand
GGAAGGATGGATGGATGAAGGGATGGATGGATGGAAGGAAGGATGGATGGAGGGAGGGAGTTTTAATGAACTGGGTCTATCACTTCTGGCCTGACTTGCAAGTGGGGAAGAGAAGTCTTCGGTGCCTGGGAAGCTGGAGTCAGTGGCTGCTGTGTAGTCATTGTTGAACTGTTTCCTGTTCTGGGATCGATTCCCTTGGAACCTGGGTCTCAGAAAGGATTGTCGGCTGTCTGGGCCTCCATTCCAGGTCAGCTTCTCATTTAAGCTGTGCATTCCCCTCAGGCCGCAGTGACGTGGGACTTTGACACACAGGAAGGAAAGAGGCAACACGGGGCTTCATTGAGCTTCTAGAGTAACAACG
>NW_006478081.1:0-361 GCF_000325575.1 Pteropus alecto | reverse complement strand
TCCAGAACTGCAAGACAATAAATTTCTGTTGTTTTCAAGCCACCTAGTTTTTAGTACTTTATTATTGCAGCCTTAGGAAACTAACATAATCCCCATCATCAGAAACCTATAGTGTAATAAGAGACAAACAGGCGAACAAATATTTACAACATGTAATGATAAGGCCAAAAAAATAACGCTATATACAACATTCAAGAGTAGTAACCAGTAGTGGTTAACTCTACTAAGGATCTAGGTTGGGGAGAGTTCAGGTGAGACCTCACAGATACAGCGATATTGGTTTGGGGCATGGACGATGGCTACGTGAGGCCATTGGACAAGGTGAGATGGGGAATGAGAGAATACTCTTCCAGGCACAGGG
>NW_006478080.1:0-361 GCF_000325575.1 Pteropus alecto | reverse complement strand
TTTAGACTTCACAAAGTCCTGGCAATTTGTTTAATTAATGAAAGAAATATTAATGTAATCTCAGGTTTCTCCTCCTTCAAGAATTCTAATCTTTGCCATACCAGCAAATTTCCAATGGCCGTTTTCATTTTTACTTTTTCATTATTTTTTGCCTTAAGTTTCTTTCTAGCCATTTTTCCCCTTAAACTGTATCTTATAAAAGAAATATTAATCTCTCTAAAATAAACTAAATTATCTCCTAGGTTGAAGTTTAGACAAAAGGTCATATACTTAAAACATAATTAGGTATTGGCAGATATTTGTTTTTCATAGTAAATTCTATATTATGTTATTTCTGTAACCTCAGGACAAATAGATAATG
>NW_006478079.1:0-361 GCF_000325575.1 Pteropus alecto | reverse complement strand
TGAAGTTAACTTCAATACCAGATTTAAGGATGAGTAAAATAGTATTATCTTGGCTAAAGATAGGATTATAAAAAAATCAAGAAGTTCCAATTTTAAATAACAGAAATTGAAGCCTAATTTATTCAAAATAATGACTTACCATGTATAATATACCTTGCAATTAATTTACTATATTATTTAACTTTTAAACTGTCTTTTTGTATTTGCACATGTATTATTTTTTACTAATATATGGCTATTTCTTAGAAAGCCATAATGGAATCTGATGAAGAGTGGTCTATGAATAAGAAATTGATTGACCTTTCTTCAAAAGATATCAGAAAGTCTGTAAGTATCTTTTTTTCCCTCCAATATGAAAAAA
>NW_006478078.1:0-361 GCF_000325575.1 Pteropus alecto | reverse complement strand
CTTTACTCCTTTCCAGGAAAGACTCCTGCTTCTCCTGAAGCCCTGACAGCGCCTGTGGAGGTGACCAAGGCCACGCCATTGTCCGCAGGGCCACTCCCCGCTGCTGGGAGGGCGGTGGGTGACAGCTTGATGAATCTCCTCCCGCCCTTGTGAAACTCATTCTGTCTCTGGGCCAAATGTTTGGCCACCCAGACTGAAAACTGAAGCCAGGATTTCGTCTGCACCGCAGTTTCAGGGCCCTACCGAGAGCCCACCCACGACCAGGAGGGAGAAGAGCGGGGTCTCCCCAGGCCGGGAAGCTGGATCAGGCCTCTGCCACCTCGGCTGCTTCCTCCCCAGGGCAGACATCACTAATCAATCC
>NW_006478077.1:0-361 GCF_000325575.1 Pteropus alecto | reverse complement strand
ATGTCTAAGCACCAAACTTACCAAATGATGGTTTAGACCTGGCCTGGACACACCCCACTGAGAAGTAAGAAGAGACTGACTGCTAGCTGATGAAGTGCACACGGCACTGTTGTCAATCCAAGTCTTATAGCTAAGGGCTGATTTCTCCATCTTGCTTCTTACTCTGGTGTGTGAGAAGAAGCAATGGTGGTAGATGGGAGCATTGGGACCCTCCCTTTACCTCAGGCCTGGCTGGGTTACTGGGGACAGAATGGCTTCCTGTAATAGAGAAGCACCAATGGTTGACGCCATGGGTAGAGAGCAATAGTGCTGAATTCCCGCAGGACTTGAGGTGGTTTTTGTTTTGTTTTGTTTTGTTTTA
>NW_006478076.1:0-361 GCF_000325575.1 Pteropus alecto | reverse complement strand
CCCCCCAAGTGCAACGGGGCAGAGACGCTCGTGACCTTCTGCTTCGGCTCGAGTTGCCTCTTTCGGTCTCACGTGTCAGCAACGTGAACCCGAGACGCACGGCTACCAGTGTCCCGACGCCCAAGCCCCCCCCGCGGCGCTGGGCTCCACGCAGGTGCACCTCCACGCACGCTGCTGCCCAGACGGCCACGTCCACCCACGGTCCTGAGGCCGTCGACCTATACGCCGAGACCGGTCTGTGTGTGCACGTGGGCGGAAGATGAAGGTTACAGTTGCCTTAACCCAGGCTGACGATGGCTTTAGCATCGCAGGAGTAATTCACTGCCCTCAGAAGACTCAAAACTCAACTTAAACACAGAAT
>NW_006478075.1:0-361 GCF_000325575.1 Pteropus alecto | reverse complement strand
TGCCATTCATCCACTCTGTCTGCACCTAACACACCCAGGCACACACACACGCCCATGCACACACATACGCACACAGACGCATACATATGCACACACATGTACACTCACACACGTACATGCACGCACGCACACCTGCATGTACACACACACACATGCACACGCACGAACACGTGCACACACATGCACACACACGTACACATGTGCACACACATACATGCACACACGTGCATGTACACACACACATGTGCGCACGCACACACACGCACACACATGGATCTCTTCTCAATACCAGCTGGAAGGCATTAGGGATCCGGAGCTCCTCATCTCTGTGTCCTGTCTGAGTCTGTCTGTCAAGGAGCTG
>NW_006478074.1:0-361 GCF_000325575.1 Pteropus alecto | reverse complement strand
CAAGGTCAGCTGCTGCCCACCTTGGGCCTGAATGCCCTACCCCAGGCAGTGGCAGCTGTCTATCAACATTCAGTGGGCACTTTGTGCATTGGATGGGGTAGGAGCTAAGGGAGTCAAGGGCCATCGGGCCAATACAGAGCCATGCAATCCCCTCAAGAGATACTGTAGCTCATACAGGCAGCAGTAGTCTGTCCATAGCTGTTTTCCTAGAAATGCTCTTACTGCACTAGCCAAGGCCTACTGCTTGCGCTGACTATAAAACCCCAGAGCCAAACAGGGCATGGGAGGCTGCCTTTCAATGGGCTTTAGGCACTTTGTGACTTAGATGAAGTGGGATCTCAGGGAGACAAAGGCCATCAGG
>NW_006478073.1:0-361 GCF_000325575.1 Pteropus alecto | reverse complement strand
TTTGCTCTTTTGATATTTGTTAACACATTGTAGTTTCTGTCAGCAAGTCAGTTAAAAATAAATATGTATAGACGTTATCCTTAATAAAGATGTCTTTGTATATCTCACACAGAATTACCTTATAATTCAGATCACTGAAGTACAGCATGCAATTGACCAACTTAAGAGAAAATTGGATACTGACAAAATGAATCTCATCATAGAAGTTAAGGTAATTTGCATCTCTCCTAATGAGATTATAAAATTTATCTTGAAATAAAGTATTTTGATGTTTTAACTTTGGGTGTCAATAGTATAAGAGTAGGAAGGATCGACAGTCTTAAAATTGTTGCCTTAATAACAAATAGCACAAGTGAAAAAA
>NW_006478072.1:0-361 GCF_000325575.1 Pteropus alecto | reverse complement strand
ACCTGAAGGACATTCAATCCATTTACTCCTCCACTCTATTTTACATTTGGGGCATCTGAGGCACAAAGCCTTGGGCACAGTAAACAGCATGTGTTAAATGCAGATACTAATGTAATATAGACAGATTATTGAATTTTTATGTTAACACGAAATTAATTACAGGTAAGGACATTTCCACACACTTGAGAAAATCCTTTTGAGGCTGTTATTTCTCAAAGGGGCCTTGAAACACCCAGAGGAATACTGCAAAGCAGAATGCTAATGCTGTCAATGCTTGTGCAATAGGAAAGACACCAGCAGGTCACCAGAGGCAGCACCATGTAACAAAGCTTTAGGTACACTGTAATTCCCCGATGCATTT
>NW_006478071.1:0-361 GCF_000325575.1 Pteropus alecto | reverse complement strand
CAAGGTGTGTCTGCACCCGCAGACGCGTTCAGGGATGGCTCGGATGCAGAAGGGTCACAGCGCCTCCCCCAGCGACGGCCTCGAGGCCCACAGCCCAGGCCACTGGGCACACGCCAGCCGGAGGCGCTGTCCCCACGCGTGTGGCCGCACACACGACGCGCCCTCTGCCGAGCTCTGCTTACAAAGTGTATTTTGTCAGCCCGTGGCGTATGAATGTGCACCTTGTAAAACAGAGACATAAATAAACTTACAAATATTTGTATCCAAGTGTTAAAAAACATTCTCACCTTCCCCGTGGAGAGCGGCCGCTACAGCCGGGCCCCGGGCACGGCTGGAAATAGTGTCGGAGAGGCCCGCTCGG
>NW_006478070.1:0-361 GCF_000325575.1 Pteropus alecto | reverse complement strand
ATCTAAAAAAGCTGAACTCATAGAAATAGAGTGGAAAACTGGTTGCCAGGGATCAGGGCCAAGGGGGTGGGGGCGTGGAAACAGGGAGAGGTTGGTAAAAGGGTACAAATTTTCAGGTATACGATGAATAAGGTCTGAGGATCTAATATATAACATGGTGGCTGTAGTTCATGACATTGTGTCATATAGTTGAAATTTGCTTAGAAAGTAGAACCTAAATGTTCTCACAAAAAAGCGCATACATATGCACACATAGATAAAGTGACAAATGTGTTAATTAACTAAGTGGGAGGAATCTTTTTACAATATATATGTATATCAAATCACACAATGTACACTTTAAATATCTTACAATTTTATT
>NW_006478069.1:0-361 GCF_000325575.1 Pteropus alecto | reverse complement strand
ACAGAGATGATGTTGGGGCTCCAGTGGGACAGTACCTGTCCCTTGACAGGTACTTGGGGAGGCTGACCTGGTGTGGAAACTAGAAGGGCTTGAGTGGGCAGGGGGAATGCAAGCAGTTCCCACTCCGGCCAACCTTGAAGTCCAACTCAGGTTGGCTTCAGCAACAGAGAGTATAGGAGCTCTCATAACTAGAAAAGTCTGTTATTGGCCAACTCCTGGCCCAACTTCTGGATGGGCCTGTGTCTCTCAAAGCTCAGAGGGAGTGAGGGGGTTCCCAGGACCTTTGAGGTAAGTCCCAGGATTCCCTCTGATTGGCCCAGCTTGGGCCATGTGCTCAACCCTAACCCAAATCCTGTGGCCA
>NW_006478068.1:0-360 GCF_000325575.1 Pteropus alecto | reverse complement strand
ATCTGGTAGGGTTACAAAGGGCCAGCAGGTTGCACGCGAAGGTGACAGGAGTCACTTCTCGGGTCAGAGCACTTAACTGCTGGTGTGAGGTGCTCTAGTGTGTGCCCAGCTATAACGACTAGTGATGTCTCAGATAGTGGAGACTCCATTAGTCAGGAGGATGACATGGAACAGAGCCCCATGAAAACCGACAAAGAAAATTTAGTATGAGAAATAAGCTTTTGTCATGGTAAGCGGCAAACATCACGAGGTTGTGTATTACCGCAGCAAAATCTAGCTCATCTTAACTGAGGGAAGGGAAACCAGTGCAGGTTCTGGAAGGACCGGGGTCATGACAGAAGCTGGAGATCTTGTCCAGAG
>NW_006478067.1:0-361 GCF_000325575.1 Pteropus alecto | reverse complement strand
GCGCCTCGGCCGAGCCGCCATGGGCCTGGCGTGCGACGGGCCGGCGCAGGGAGGCGGCGGGACTTCGAAGCGATGTTTGGAGCCTCGGAGAGATGGAAACGCTTCGGAAATGCAAATGCCACTGCCCCGCTGTTTTTCTTTCTTCCCGTCCGTGGGGACGTGGAGGAAAGCATGAGGGAGCGTGGAAGACCATGTCTGTGAACTGTGGGTTGACAGAAGCCACCTGTCATAGGTGTGCGTGAGCCAACATGGGGGACGGGCACGGTCACCTAGCAGTGGTCAGTCGTACTTCTGGAAAAACATGTTGGGAGGTGCGTGTGGATGCGGACGCCGAATGTGGTGACCACACTGAGGGCTGGGG
>NW_006478066.1:0-360 GCF_000325575.1 Pteropus alecto | reverse complement strand
AGTAAAACATCATCTTGCAGAGATAATTTTGTATATATATTAGTAATCTTTCCTTCCAAGGATTTTATCTTAGAAAAATATCATAACTTGTGATTTCATTCATTTGATATGGCCATATGTATCCATTCACTGCAGATATTATTAGGAAAAGATCAATCAGAATCTCTAGCTCAGAAAGGCTAGGGATGCTGCCCATTGTCCAACAGCTAGGAAATGGTACGGAGTGAACTCAAGGCCAGCTGCCTGTCTCCCAGGCCCATGCTGGAACCATATTCTGCTTGGCCCTTCCTCTCTCTCCCAGCTCCAATTTCACACATTCTTCTGGTCTGTTTCTTCCTTTTGTCCCCTCTTCCTGAACAA
>NW_006478065.1:0-361 GCF_000325575.1 Pteropus alecto | reverse complement strand
TGAGTGAGGCGAAGCTGGGGCCCTCGGTGGAAAGCGTCTGGGGCGCGAGTGCAGGCTTACCCGGGGTCACGGGCGGGTCAAAGTCAAGGGCGAACCGTGCTGTCAGCCACGCTTCCCATGTCGTGGGCGCTGAAACAGGTGTGTGGTGTGTAACGTGTGTGTGCGCACTTCACGGCTGCATGTTCAGGTGACATATAAACCCACGAGGATCTGAATGTCCACAATGTTCAATGACGTTGAACAAAACGCCCCGGATTTTAGGTAGCATGGAGTTACTAGGAGGACTCATTAAAAGTCACTGTTTCTGGCCCCCAGCGGGGATTTTTTTTACTGGGTCTGGGGCAGGGCCTGGAAATCAGAA
>NW_006478064.1:0-361 GCF_000325575.1 Pteropus alecto | reverse complement strand
GTGACTCATCGACGGTTCACAGCTGGACAGGCCGGCGGCTTTCTTCAATAACATCCAGAGAATTAGCACCTTCTTTATTCCTGATCATCAGAAACGCTAACCAAAAGATGTCGGGTGAACGGCGCACCCAGGGAATGAGCGATGCTCACGTTGTTTGAGCAACGAAGGTGGCCGCCTCTGAGAGCATGTCCCTCGCTTTCCCATTCATAAAAATGCAGCTGCTTTTCCACCTTACACAGAGAGTCGCATGTCGCCCGGTTCACAGCACGGGGGGTGTGACAGAAACTAAATATACTCGCAGTTTCAAAGAACAATTATAATCAATTGGCATTTTTAAATTCAAGTGGTAGCATTATACTGT
>NW_006478063.1:0-360 GCF_000325575.1 Pteropus alecto | reverse complement strand
TACTCAGTGATGGACTCACTCACTCTGAGCTCCAGAGCTGGTGCAGGTGCTCAAAGAGAACCAGGGACATACAGGGAGGAATTAAGTTGCTGTCTTGAGGATGAAGGCTGGAGGGGCGGCTTCCTCCTGGGCAGATGTGCTGGCAGTATTCATTGTTCTTTTGTTGAGTCATCCCTCCTCCCAGTGTGCAAATGCAGACTGCCACTGTATCTGAGTATCCATCAAGCAGGTTAACACAGGGCGCCTTGCCCAGGTGATTCCCTGAGACCCCACCTTTGTCAACTTGCAGACCCACCCAAGCTGCTTCTAGTGTTTTTTTCCCCACACAAATGGCCTGTCTTGGCTCATGCTGCAGACTTT
>NW_006478062.1:0-360 GCF_000325575.1 Pteropus alecto | reverse complement strand
AAATAGAAATGTCTTTCAAAGTGAGAGGCAAGGAGCGTTTATTGAGAACAATCTGGAATCCTTAATTCAGGCAGAAACCCAAACAATAATCTGATTAGAAGATAAAGGAGATGTGTTCTTCTGAGAAAGGAAACGGGGAACGATTAGCTCAACAGAGGGAAGGCGTTTCTATTGGCGTAGATAACGTAATCCAGTGAAGCTAATTCCAAATAATGTTTTTAATTTTCACTGTGGTAGTCCTCAGACCCATAGTCATAATAACTGCTTTCTTGTCATCTTTGCAAAGAGCTCTTTAGGACACGGTGTTGCCCTAGGCTCAGTCCACAGGCTATTTTGCCATTTTTAACATTCCAAAGTTTG
>NW_006478061.1:0-360 GCF_000325575.1 Pteropus alecto | reverse complement strand
GCTGTGCAGCCTGGTTCCTAACAGGCCTCAGACTGGTACCAGTCTTCAGCCTAGGGGTTGGAGACCCCTGCTCTAGATCATCATTGTCCGAAGGATATTACAAAGAACACCTTTGTTATATTTTATGTGTCAACTTGACTGGGCTGAAAGACACCCAAATAGCTGGTAAAACATTAATATAAGTGTGTCCGTGAGAGAGTCCCAGAAGACATTAGCATTTCATTTAGTAAACTAAGTAAAGAAGGTTACCCTCACCAGTGTGTGGGTATCATTCAATTCATGGAGGGCCTGAATAGAACAACAGGGCAGAGGAAAGGTGAATTCACTCTCTCTGCTTGAGCTGAGGCATCCATTTTTTCC
>NW_006478060.1:0-361 GCF_000325575.1 Pteropus alecto | reverse complement strand
TCCGGAACGCCTCTCTGCTGGAGGTGGCCAGAGGGGACACCTTCATCTGGGGTACGCGGGGGCCGGGCCCCAGCGCCGAGGTGGCGGGTCCGGACTGAGGGGCTGCTGGCTTCGTTTTAGGAGTGGTCACGCCGCGTGTCTCCTCCCCCGTTAGATGGAAATGCGAAGCAGCTCAGGCCCTCATCTGTCTCGCTGCCACTGTTTTTTTTCCTTTAAATCGTAAACCTTAAACGTTTAAGTTTGAACCTGCAAACGTCCCCAGGACACTGCTCCCTTGTCACAGGCCACATCCTGCCCCCCACTCCTCGGCCGCCCCTTTCGATGAGCAGATGGCAGATACGTCCCTCTCTGCAGCCCAAGC
>NW_006478059.1:0-360 GCF_000325575.1 Pteropus alecto | reverse complement strand
ATATGCACACATGCACACACAAGCATATACACGTGCACACACGTACACACACGCGCACATGCACACACACACGAGCACACTTATCCTAACAGCAAGACCACAGGGAAGGGAAGGCTGCATTGGCAGAGGCCGAGACACAGGGATGTAAGCCCTGTCTCTTCCACCAGAAGGCGTCCCCATCTCTCCAGAGCACGTCACCCACAGGACGGGTCCAACCCAAGGCCTAAGCACTCTCCCCTCTCTAGCCAGGAGGAATGCAGGGGAACGATCGTGACTTAATGCTGACCACGATAACCACCGTGCTTAACCTAGAACTTTCACCTTTCTCCAAAGTGTGTGTGTGTGTGTGTGTGTGTGTGT
>NW_006478058.1:0-360 GCF_000325575.1 Pteropus alecto | reverse complement strand
TGCTCTACAGCCTTGTGGCCTAGGAGCAATAGGCCAGACCATACAGTCCATGTGTGTAGGGGGGTTATATAGCAGCTAGGGTCATGCCAGCGCACTCTATGACGTGCGCGCAATGACCAAATCACCAAACGATGCATTTCTCAGAACATATCCCTGTCAAGTGGTATGCGACTGTATTACTGTTGTCATTCTAATTCTGTATAGCCATTTTAGAGGAAGATTATTAAATAAAGACAGAATCAGTCTCTGTTTGATGAGCAAATATTTGCCATTATCCAGAAAACCATTCTTAAATATTTTTATATTGCAACTTCTTCTTTAATTAGATAAGTTAAAATTAGTGTGTGTTGCGGGGGGGTG
>NW_006478057.1:0-360 GCF_000325575.1 Pteropus alecto | reverse complement strand
GTTTCTGTCTTCTCTATTCCATTCTATAGGTGTATTTTCTATGTCAATGCCACATTGTCTTAATGACTCTATTTTTATAATATCTTCTTATCTATTATAGCAAATAACCCCCAAATCTCAGTGGCTTACCAAAAGTTTTTGCCTCACTCACAGAGACATGAGTTAGTTGGGAGATTGGGAAGGGTGTTGCCCTGCACAGTTCTTCAGGGACCTAGACCCTTCCATTTAGTGGCTTCACCATCCTCACGGTCTTCAGAGCCCTTCACTGGATCCTCCGCATCTGTCCAGCCTGCAGGGGGAGGGGAAACAGTACACTCCTTATACAGTGGCTGGATTCGGGCATTTGGCCTCAGGGGCAAA
>NW_006478056.1:0-360 GCF_000325575.1 Pteropus alecto | reverse complement strand
GAAGTCACCTGAAAATCTCATAGCTAGCATGTGGGAATCCCACGATATTCACGTAGCTGCCCTCGAGGAATCACTTGACCATCAAGAGCCAGTCTGATGGCATGATACGGAGATCAAGAGACATTGGGCGATATTGTAGTGCTCACTTTTGCATTACCAATGTACGATCCTTGGTAAAATTCACGCAAGCACTACGAAAATGAGAGTCCGTGTGTAACAATACGAGGTTGAGCCAAGCACCTCACTGCTCTTCAATGGAAAGTTCAGGTCTACATGACAAGATTTTCTTGAGGACAGCGGTGTAGGCTGGCAGGCAATGATCCCTATAAGTAGCCTGAGGTTTTGACTGTGGTCAGGCAA
>NW_006478055.1:0-360 GCF_000325575.1 Pteropus alecto | reverse complement strand
TAAACTGCAGCTCGAGGGAGAAGCTGGATAAAGTTGTAGGTGTGATTCTTCTGCCACACAGAATCATCCACTTTTTGTATTACTGTCCTCGACCGACTTTGTCCCTCGTCTGAAAGGCACGAATGCTTACTGCTACTTTTCCCCTGGTACGTTAACCTAGATTTTTTTCACAAGGGAATCCATTTGAACTCCTACTGGCCTAGGACTTGGTTGTTCTGCTTTAAAAGTTCAGCTATTTTAATGTATACAATACGAGAATACTAACTGAAAAACCTAAATACCCACGCGCACTGCTTCCCTCCCCCTTCTGGAACATCAGACGGAATATTCACGAAGACGAGGCCTGCCACTGATTTTTTT
>NW_006478054.1:0-360 GCF_000325575.1 Pteropus alecto | reverse complement strand
AAAAAAAAAAAAATGCCAGGTATTAGGCTTTTTTTTTTTTCACTATTTCCCAATAGACTAGGGGGATATTGTTTGTTATTATTTTAATTATACAAGTAATGAAGATGTTTCTTAAGAAAAATGCAGGCTGGCTTGTGGAATGTGTTTCCAGGAATCAAAATCTCACATAGAGAATAAATACAGCTCCCTCATATGTGACAAAAAAAGATGCAAATGGAACAGGCTGGGTGTTTCTCTGAGAAATACAACAATTTAACCCCAGGGCTGCAGCTCTTCAGAGTGAATCTCAGTGGTTTAAGGGCAGCTGTTGCAGAAATGAAACAATCTCTGCCGAAAAATAATATTACAGTTTTGACCTTG
>NW_006478053.1:0-360 GCF_000325575.1 Pteropus alecto | reverse complement strand
TGGAAAGTCATGGAGACAGAGAGAGAAGAAAAGAGAGTTAAGACAAAAATAAGAAAATAGTTGAAAATTAGCAGTGATGAGATACCAAGATTGTTACGGAGAGAATAAAGGATGCAAAAAGTATTATTCTTTTCTGATCCCTGAAATCTGAACCTCACATTAAACTTTGAAAAGTTTAAATATGGAACTATTCAAATGTATGCATTTCCTCTCCTCTTTGCTTCTCTGTTTCAATTTTTGGCCTCTTCACTCAGATTCCATTAGAAATTCTCTAAGTCACTCAAAGATTCTACTAGATTCTCTAAATCTAGTGACTCCAAGTCACTAGATTATCTCATGTTAAAACATTCTTTTTTTTTT
>NW_006478052.1:0-360 GCF_000325575.1 Pteropus alecto | reverse complement strand
ACAGAACCCAGCCTGGTTGGAGCTGTGGCTGTGGATCAGTAGAGTCGAGAGTCAGGTCCTTACTGCTCAAGGAGAAGCTGCCTTTGCTCATTTAAAAAGCCCCTCGTGGTCATTTCTCCTAAGGGTCCCATGTGACGGAGCACTCACACTTTCCCATGGCTTCGTGCAGTGCTGTGTTTAACCTCCCTCCTTGGGGCCCTGATGTCTTCACATTGCCTTTGTCCCACATGTAGAGTTGTCTCCTTAGAGTTGGCACACAGATTGGCAGCCTCTTGTTGCTGAAGACACTGGAGATGCGTCTGGTGGTAGGTAATCGGCCCCAGCTGGACGCCTCATGGAGCCAGCACTGGACAGCCTGTC
>NW_006478051.1:0-358 GCF_000325575.1 Pteropus alecto | reverse complement strand
TGAACTAAAGAGGAGGAGGTAGGGGCCTAGGACTTCAAAGGTAAGTAAGGAAATTCACAGGGAGAAAAACAGTTAATGTTTAGTACAAAAATGTTGACTGGGCCATACAGAGACAGTGGGTCACAGAGAGGTCTTCAATCAAAAAGGCCTTGCTAGGTTCTTCCCTGTCTATCATGCCTGGTTCATATTGTACTATGGCAATCAGGGATGGTAGTCCTTCTAGAACAGTACTTCTATCGAATTCTTTTAGGTAGTTTGAGGGAAGGGAAAAAGTTCTTCATGAGTCTTTTATTTCTTAAAAATGAAATAATTCTCATGCCAGAGAGAAATATTTTCGCGTGGCAATGTTTTTCTTTCC
>NW_006478050.1:0-360 GCF_000325575.1 Pteropus alecto | reverse complement strand
CTAAATTTATAATATTTCTATCTCCTTAATGGCAACATGAGAACTGAAGAATTGAAACCGCATACCACATTGTTAATCGCTGTCGTCTTAGAATTTCTTTTCAGCATATGCGTTCTCTTTCAATAACGGCTGCCTGAACCCACTTCATACGAATTTCCACAATTAAAATGATCAGGTTTACAGTTAATTTCACACTTTACCGTTTTTGGAAGATTTCAGGTTTGCCTCAGAATCAACAGTTATCACGTCACTTCTTAGAACAATCGTGAATCCCATTCAAAATTTCGGTATATCACTTCGCAGAAAGGATGAGTACGGAGCACCGTTTCCAAACAGAAGCTTACAGAGTGGAAGCGGCTC
>NW_006478049.1:0-360 GCF_000325575.1 Pteropus alecto | reverse complement strand
AAAGGGTGGAGTGATTAGTGATCTTTGAGAAGGTGACTTTCCACCTTGCTAGTCTTACAAGCAAGACTATGTTTGATAGCGAAGCTGGCATGGGTGGTAGGCAGAGGTTTCTAAATCCAGGAAGATGCAAAACTGACTTGGGCATGTACGCCATGGACCAAAGCAGCTGTTTTCTGGAATCCCGAGGACGGTTTCTGTGGCATTCCTCAGGCAGCCAGGGCTCCTTCCTGTGGGGACGGTGACAGAGTTGTGGTTTTCATTGTCTTTTTCCTGCAGAGGTGGATGCCCCACTCTTCTGCGTTCTAACTCCTCTTTGAATGCCTAAAATGAAACACAAAGATGTGATTGAAAAAAAAAAAA
>NW_006478048.1:0-360 GCF_000325575.1 Pteropus alecto | reverse complement strand
ATAGATTAGATGCTCCATGACAATGTGAATTAATTGATGAGTGGGGGCTGAAAACTGACTTCTATCTAAGTCCTATATTCTGATATGTAGAAATGTTTCATACAGAAGGCATTTTTATTCTGAGCAAATCGACAGGTAAGTTAATAATCAGTACTGAGACTCAAATGATTTGAGTTCACATCCACATTTAGTCATATATAAACTGCATGACTCTGATTGTTATTTAAACTTGGGTTTCAGTTTCCTCATCTGTAAAACAAAGACATTGCAGGCTATTTACTGTGTATTTTCCTGGTTGAATGTATTCTATGAAAAGTGTTTTACTCATCCATTTTTCTTTCCTCATTTCTCAATAAGTAT
>NW_006478047.1:0-360 GCF_000325575.1 Pteropus alecto | reverse complement strand
CTGAGCGAGGCAAGTGCCAAGAGCTTGGACTCCGCTCCGGTCCCAGTCGGCGTGGGACATATAGACATCTGGGGGAGACTGACAGGAAAACGGCGGTGTGGGGACATATGCCATGCAAATTCCCCTTAGCCGAAGAGCTTCGAATTCCAGACTAAGAGCGTGAGGGTCCAAATCCCATCAGCCTTAAGGGACATCGAAGCTCGTCGCCTTGAGGAAACAAACCCATCCACATCTTCTTACCTGGAGTTACCACA
This sequence comes from Pteropus alecto, assembly GCF_000325575.1. NCBI lineage: Eukaryota > Metazoa > Chordata > Mammalia > Chiroptera > Pteropodidae > Pteropus > Pteropus alecto. Next base: position 106 of record NW_006478047.1, on the reverse strand, counting down.
GATCTCATCGTTCCGACAAACACAGCATGTTTAGAACGCCGTGAAAACAACAATTGCCCTCAGCCTGAGGCAACCTCAAACCCCTTATCTTGGAAAACCCTATCTA
>NW_006478046.1:0-360 GCF_000325575.1 Pteropus alecto | reverse complement strand
GCGGAGCAGGCAGGGCGACCGGGATGCGGGGAGCCTGCACCGCGAGAGGGCGGAACCTGCGCCTGGGAGGCTGTGGCATTCCGTGACGTAGCCAGACGCGCTACTGCCTGCCGCACTCGCGGGAGAAGCAACCTCTAAGGCCCTGGAAGCTCTCCAGATGGGCCCTAGACGCTGACACGCCCATGTTTCTCAGCCAGGCAGTTTCCTGTCTCCCACATCCCTTCGCGGACTTGTCCCCAGGAGTGCCCCTGGGTCCCGGACACTCCTGGTTGCCGCCCTGCTCTTCATTTCTGTTTTCAAGCACCAGCCTAGCAAGAAGAACTTGGCTGGGGGTCAGGGTCCCTGTCTAGCCCACTTAGC
>NW_006478045.1:0-360 GCF_000325575.1 Pteropus alecto | reverse complement strand
ATGTGTGTGTGTATGTGTATGTGATTTAACTCGCACAACTACCCTATGAGGAAAGTATTATTTTATCCCCATTTTACAAACAAGGAAATTAAGACCATATAGCTAGTTACTGACAGAGCTGGGATTTAAACCCAGGCATTCTGCCTCTAGAGTCCATGTGCTTAATCACTGAGCCAGTGGTTCTCAAACTTGAGCATGCATTAGAATCACAGAGGGAATATTCAAACACATTCCCTGGGTGTTACTAATTCTGTTGGGATAGAATTCATCCAGGTCTGAAGAACAAAGTTATTTACAGAGACTTCCTGTTCTTTCACTAAGAATGTGCATTTCTGACTAGTTCCTAGATGATCCTAATGC
>NW_006478044.1:0-360 GCF_000325575.1 Pteropus alecto | reverse complement strand
AGGTCTCTGGTGGGAGAGTCAACCTGCTCCCACAGAGGCCGCTTTATTTCAGAGCCACTTTTCTGTTCTGCAGCCTGACCCCCGAGGGTCGCTTTCTGCATTTGCTCGCTGAGCTCTGTGTCGCAGACCCTGCAGTAAGCCCCTGGTCTCCTGCCCTGCCCCCACCCAGGAGCATTTGCACAAAGGGTTTCATTGTCCTCCAGCATCTGACTGGGACTTGCCCTGGCCTGCAGTTTCCTCCAATGCCCACCCCCCGCCGTGGGTCAGGGGTCACCCTGAGCATCCACGGCCTCTGGAGTGGTGGGCCGAGTGATCCCGACTTCCTGTGTGACACCAGCTTACCAACTGGAAGCCTGGCCC
>NW_006478043.1:0-360 GCF_000325575.1 Pteropus alecto | reverse complement strand
ATTTCTGATGTGTACTAGAGAGGGAAGAAGGGCACGCTGGGGGGACTAGCTCAGGATTGTGTGAGGGCTGGGGAAGGCCTATATTTCCTGAGCTTGCCATGTTCAAGCCACAAGGGGCCTGAGCCAGTCAGACCCTGGTCTCCTAGCTTAGTGCCCCAAACTGGCTAAAGATCAGATGCGTCTGGAGCTCCTGGTAAGGAAGCAGATCTCAGGCCCCACCTTGTAAATTCCGCCTCAATATATCTAAAGTAGGGCCTAGAGATCTGGGTTTCTATGAAGCCCCCAGATAATTCTGATGCAGCCTGCTCTGAGTGCACCTGAACGGGGAGAGGCAAACAGGATCACTGGGTGAGGAGTCAG
>NW_006478042.1:0-360 GCF_000325575.1 Pteropus alecto | reverse complement strand
CCTGGATTCAAGACTTGGCACCCTTACCCTCACCTTGCTTCACTGAACAGCCAGCTCAGGTGTAACTCCCACATTGGCCGCAACAGCCAGACACAGGTAAGCACAGTGCCAATACCTAACCCTAGAGTTATAGGTTGTTAGATCTACAAGTAATTTAAAGAGAATCTAGACCAAATTCCTGGAGCAGAGGTCAAGACAGCAAAATCCCAAATGTGGCTCCTTTCTTATCATATCCTAAATGTTACTTAATAATTCTGATTGCTGTTGATCAAAGCTCACTATGTTCCAGGAACTCTGCTAAGTGCTCTACACGGATGATATCATTTAACCCTCAAACATCCTGAGAGAGAGAGAGAGAGA
>NW_006478041.1:0-360 GCF_000325575.1 Pteropus alecto | reverse complement strand
GGGGGATTAGCTGCTGAGAGCTCTCTGGCTCCTCAGAAGGTTTTTCTAAAAGAAACTTCCTTTGCACTGTTCCCTCTCCCAGTCTGTCTTTCTGTTTCTCTCTGTCACAAACACACAATCTCATATGCACAGCTTTAAGATAATAAAGCCCTATATGCAGGTATTGAGTCGAAATATTAATAGGCTGATCTTTTTATAATCTTTTTCTAGATATATTGTCCTTTCCTGAACAGTTTGCTACACACACACCTCAAGAGAAAATTAACTAGCCTTAAAAGTGAAAGGTTGCACCCTTCCTCTAAATTACTCATAGCACTATGATGTTGTTCATCATTGCACTTAACGCACTCTACAATTACA
>NW_006478040.1:0-360 GCF_000325575.1 Pteropus alecto | reverse complement strand
CCAGAGGTCTCTTGTTCTTTGCACCTGCCAGCTTCCTCGACATGGGACCCTTCTCCACCTTCACTGAGGAGAAACCGGTGGCTGTGTTCTACACGTTTGTCACTCTCATGCTGAACCTCATCATCTACCCTCAGAAATGCAGAGGTGAAAATCACCACGAGGAGGTTGTGGGGCAAGAAAGTGAACTCAGGGGTGGAAAAAAAATGAAAATGAAAAAAATTCATATGTACAGGGTGACCAAATATGCATTCTGTTTTTGGTCAACTATAAGGAATAGTGCAAAAGTTAACCTATGGATGTTTTTTTATTGAATTTTAGATGAGCTTTTAATACTCTGTGGCGTCAATCCTAGCCCTTTCA
>NW_006478039.1:0-360 GCF_000325575.1 Pteropus alecto | reverse complement strand
TAACTCTAAAATTAACCCTAACCCTAAATCTAACAATAACCCTAACCCTGATCCTACCCCCAAAACTAAAGATAATGGTGAGCTTAATTCTAACCCTAAAACTAATGCTAAGCCTACCCATAAACCCTAACTTTAACTCTAACACTAAACCTTACCCTAAACCTAGCCCTAACCTATCCCTGTCCCTAAACCTAACTCTAACCATAACTAAAACACTAACCCTAACCATAACCCTAACCTTATTACCCTAAGTGTAACCCTATCCTAAGCCTGAGCTTAACGAAAACCCTAACCCTAAACCTAATCCCTAATCCTAATCCTAACCAAAACCCTAAACCTGACTCTAAACCTAACCCTAAC
>NW_006478038.1:0-360 GCF_000325575.1 Pteropus alecto | reverse complement strand
TATTCTTCCATTGGTTTTCAACTTTACTTTTAAGTCCTCTGGAAAGTTTCCTGCAAGTCTGATGATTATGATATCTCTAATCCTTGCCACTGTGTTCCTGTAGAAAACAAGTTTGCTACTATTTTATCACTTATGAAAGAATACCAATTTGTGGGGATCATGAAATGTGTCTTTTTTCACCATACAACTAACACAGTTCCAGATATGTTGTCAACTGTCCAATAAACTCACAATGCAAGATATAAATGATGTATTATTGAATTGTAAACTTGAAACATATATTATTTTACTAACCAATGTCACCTCAATAAATTAAATAAATAAATCATTTAAAAAATGTTTCTAAATAAATTTATCTAT
>NW_006478037.1:0-360 GCF_000325575.1 Pteropus alecto | reverse complement strand
GGCACCTAGCCTACAATGAATTAACCACATATATGCTAGTGGATTTCTGGACTCTAGTTTTTACATCGATAACTAAGTCCATTTCAAAGTAATTACCACAACTTGTTACTCACTGTTTACAGTTAAGTCTTAAAATCAAAAAGTATGAGTCTTTCAACTTCTTATTCTTTAACAAAATTGTTTTGGCTATTTTAGGTCCTTGGCTTATCCATGTGCTACATTTTAGAAATAGGCCATGAATTTGTAAAAAAAGAAAATCTGCAAAGGTCTGGATCGGAAAGCTTCGAATGTCTAGATCAGTTTGAGGCAAATTGATATCTTAGTAATGTTGAGCCCTCCAATCCATGAACATGGATTATC
>NW_006478036.1:0-360 GCF_000325575.1 Pteropus alecto | reverse complement strand
TGAGTGTTCTTGAAATGACAGCACCTGCTCTTCCTTGAACCCTGTCTCAAGACTGGCATCACTGCCTCTTAGGTTAAATAATTTTTTTCTATTAGAAAAACCAGTGTATCCTTACTTTGTAAAACATTTAGAAATAGACTAACATAAAAGAAAAAAAAATTAAAATCACATGATGCATGACCAGTGATGCATGTCATCACTAACATCTCCCTGTTGTTTTATATATGGGTATAAATTTTAACAAAAATGGATCTAATGGTGTAGGGAGGAGGCAAGAGAATTAAAAATGTTACTAAAGCCACATTCAGAGACTGCGATATGCTGCTCAGCCCTACAGCCAGGCCAGGAGGACACCTTCAG
>NW_006478035.1:0-360 GCF_000325575.1 Pteropus alecto | reverse complement strand
GTCTTCCGCCTGTGGATGCCCTACGATCACAAGGTGATATTTGTAGGCATGAGTGAATGGATTTTGAGGGAGGAGAGAAAGGAGGAAAGTTTGGGGACCCAGATAGAAATTCGGAATGGCCTGGAAGGCACAGACCTTGGAGCAGCAGAGGCGGTGCCCAAGGAGGAAATGCTTCCTACTGTGATTGTTCAGGCCCCAAACTTGTAGCACGCAGGCCAACTCACTGAAACAAAGACCAAAGAGGCATCAGCGGCTTCCGCCTAGAAGGCGTCCCAGAGACCCAAGGGCGGGGACACGAGTATGTCCCAGCTGGTTCTCTGGCGGCGAACCTACCCCGCGGGTCCCCGCCAAGCACCTGGT
>NW_006478034.1:0-360 GCF_000325575.1 Pteropus alecto | reverse complement strand
CAACAGCAAATAAAATTTATTTTGGTTTTTCTGAAATTTCATTAGCATTTTTATGAAAATATGTGAAATTAATATTTTTATGACATATTGGTCATTTTTTTTAGTATTTTTTATACTGGTGAACTTTTTTACACGATTTTCTTCCATGTAAGAAAGACTCACAGAACAGATAATTTGTGTAAATTAAGGGATGAATGTACTCTCAGCAATAGAAAGAAAGAACTGACAATATATGCAACAAATTGGATGCTGTAGCTAAATGCTTGTTTCCCCTAAAAATTTATATGTTGAAATCCCAATCCCCAGTGTAATGAATGGCATTTATAGATGGGATATTAGAAAGGTAATTAGGTCATGAGG
>NW_006478033.1:0-360 GCF_000325575.1 Pteropus alecto | reverse complement strand
CACCCCCTCTTTCTCCTGGGGTTCGGCTGACCACGGGTTGGGGTTTGGAGTTTGGAGCGCAAGATTTTTTTTTTAATGAGTCAACACCTGTCAAGGAACGAGGAGGAAGCAGGTTGAGCGGAAGAGGCCGAACGCGGCGCGGGCCCGCCCCCCACAGCCTCGGCCGACCCCGCGGGGTGCGGGGCCCTGGAGTGACCGTCGCCCGTGAGCATGGATGCCCTGTCTGGCCGAGGCGGGAGTGTTTAGGCCGCTACTTGCTCCGCCACCGTGTTTGGACCGCGAAACACGCTCTCCCGCGAGCCTGCGTGTCTCGGGACCTCTCTGGCTTCTGTGCCCGGGGGCGTCACAGCGTCCGGCCTC
>NW_006478032.1:0-360 GCF_000325575.1 Pteropus alecto | reverse complement strand
TTTTTTATAACCAAAAAAATTTGGTTCCTTGCTTCAATCTCATCCTTCAATTTAATCCCCACTGTGCAGCCCAGTTATCTGTAGTAAAAGTAAAGCAAGTTATATTATCCATGCACTTAAAACACTGTCATTTGCTCCTTTTATAATTGGGGTAAACAACAAAGTCCATGGATTCTAAAAATTCTTAATGATTTGACTTCTGCCAGGGGTCTGAAAACACCTTGACTTCTTTCATTGGAGGCAAGGAAAACTCAGGCTACAGTAAACAAACAATAGTCAGAGAACAAAGACTCTTACCTGAGGAAAGGAGCCATGGAACTCATTGGTTACAAGTCCCTGATTTACAGATAACAGTGACTT
>NW_006478031.1:0-360 GCF_000325575.1 Pteropus alecto | reverse complement strand
AGTTTGCAGGCACCGTTGGTTATCTCTGGAGAAGGCACTGCCTTCATCGTCCTGTTTCGCAGACGAAGGAGCCGAGCCAGGAGAGGCCAGGCAGCTGGTGCCATGTCCCTAAGCGGGGGCTGTGCACAGGGCTTTGGATGCACCTGCCTCCGGCCGGCTGCATCCTGCCCTCACGGGGTCAAGGTGGGTGGGCCTTCCCTCAGCGGGGACACCCAGGGGGGCTTCCTGGTTCGGTGATGGCCGCTGCCCTCGGGGCCCAGCCCCTGAGGTTCCCGCAGGGCCCTATGGCCACACTGGCTGGCTGTGGAAAGGGAAGGTCACCTGGCTCTGACTGTGTCCCGCGCTCTGGGCCCGTGATAG
>NW_006478030.1:0-360 GCF_000325575.1 Pteropus alecto | reverse complement strand
ACAATAACAGAGTCCAGAGTAGCAAAGTAAGAAGAACATGGACTTTGTAATCAAATAAATAAGTAATCAATGCTGCATTTTACCTGCTGCATCACCTTGGGCAAGTCACTCAAAATACGTAAGCCTTAGGGTTCTTTTCTATAAGATGGAATGAAAATGATTATGTAATAGTTAATGTGACAATATGAAATTATAAGTAACTACAAATTATAAGGTTTAAATACAGTCCAGTGCCTGGCACATAGCAAGTATTCCCAGATGATAACTATTATATAATGATATGTACTCTACTATAATAGTTATACCATATAAACATTAGCAATACTAACAGTAATTATAACATCATGCCTAGGCCAATGA
>NW_006478029.1:0-360 GCF_000325575.1 Pteropus alecto | reverse complement strand
TTAATGTTGAAGCCGGGCTAAGGTAGAGTATAATAAGACCTGGATGTATATGTCTCTCTCTCTATTCTGTGTATTGAGCATATAGGTAAAGCACATGTACATATGTATGTATGTTCTGAGTTTTTATGGTACATGGAGAAGAAGGTCATCAGCTTCTAAAAAGGATAGGCTATAAATTCTTACCATCTGTGACCAGGTTACTGCTCTGTAAGTTCAAGATGGGAGGTTTGGGGACAGTGGACTTGACTGAAGCTTTCAGGGAAGATGGGGAAGCTGTTTGAGTATCTTAGCACCAAGAAGAAAACTGGTGGTGGTCATGTTCAATTGCTAAGCAAAATAAACCAGACAGAAAAAGTTGAA
>NW_006478028.1:0-360 GCF_000325575.1 Pteropus alecto | reverse complement strand
AGGACTAGGCCCTAGCTCAAGGCCTAGAGCTGGCCAAGGAGACACTTGAACAAATGGGGGCAGCTGCTGAGGGCCTTTTGAGTTTAGAAAATTAACCTAGTTTTGCTTTTCAGCTCTAGAACCTCTTCCCCAGAACTTCATTATTTGGCAGGATAAATTACACAAAACCATCAGCCCTTTTAGCTGGAAGCCATCCTCAGGACTTGAAAGCGACAGGCAGCTCCGGTGCTGCCTTCAGCCACTGCCCCAGCAATGGGCAAATCCCCAGAGTGCAAAACAGAATGTGACCAATTAAAGTCTATTTATTTGTAATGAGACAACACCACAATCCATTCAACACTGGGCTGGACACTGCCGTGA
>NW_006478027.1:0-360 GCF_000325575.1 Pteropus alecto | reverse complement strand
ACAGGTGGAAAAATAATTTTCCCTGTATCCTTTATAGTGAGTGCCTGACTGAGACCCTTTTTTCTCTAGGGTACCTCAGAAATGGATGAGGTTATCTAGGATGGTTAAAAGTTCGATAGTAATATAAAATAATATTGAATGTTCAACTGTAATTGAAAATTCAAAGTTTTTCAATAAGTTAAATAGTTTTTTAAGATTATCTTTGGTAAATCTTAAAGATTATCTTTGGTAAGGTTAATCTACTTGCTCAATCTTAAAACATTTTATTCATCTGAGGCCTCACACTGCCCTGCCTGGGTTCTAAGTCAGACCCAGTCCGACCCTGGATCCGGCCAAGTTTTTAAGTCGGAACCAGTCCAA
>NW_006478026.1:0-359 GCF_000325575.1 Pteropus alecto | reverse complement strand
TGTGAACATGATCACTCAATTTTCAGGTTATAAACTCACTCTCTGGCTTCCAATTCTGGATTCTGAAACCTCGATCCAGATAAACCCATGAGCTTTTCTATCCTAACTTGCATTCCCTCTGTCAACTCCATCTTCCAGATCTAACTTACAATAATTGATTGCTGTCATCTCTCAGTCACTGATATCGGTAACATAGTGCTCCATCTTCCCAAATCATGCTTTCTTGCTAGAAATCATAACAAAACTATGTAGCACTGTTTCACCAAGCATTAAAAGCAGATTATTCCTTAATATTAACTAAACGAAAAACTAACAAAACAACACGAAATCCTCCATTTTGTCAAAATTATTTTATTATA
>NW_006478025.1:0-360 GCF_000325575.1 Pteropus alecto | reverse complement strand
GCTGACGCCTTGATTTCAGACTTCTGGCCTCCAGAGTTCTGAGCGAACTAATTTCTGTCATTCTGAGCCACCCTATTTGTGGCAATTTGTCATGGCAGTCTGAGGAAATGAATACTTACGGGGTTTAATACTTTTTATGTTTATGAAAGCCATATGAGTTCACCTCTCACCTGGACACATGGTCCAGCTCCTGGACTGATCTAAGAATGTCACCTCCTGCAGCCTAACCATTGCAGATGTGTCTGACTGCTGAGGACACAGTCATCACCAAAAGCACTTCGGTGGCTCCCTGGTGTCCCTATGGTCTGGCCCCTGCACCTTCCAACCTCCTCTCATACCTTGCTGCTCCCTGTCCAGCCC
>NW_006478024.1:0-359 GCF_000325575.1 Pteropus alecto | reverse complement strand
CATTTGGCAATGTCTAGAGACATTTTTGGTTGTCGAGACTGAGTGGAGGGTGCTATTGGCATCTAGTGGGTAGAGGCTAGGGACACTGCTAACCATCCTGAATTTCACAAGACAGCCTCACAAAAAGACTTACCTGGTCCTAAATGTCAGTCGAGCTGAGGCTAAGAAACCCTGGTGAAAGGAAAGCACAGGGTCTCTGAAGACACGTAGCCCTTGGAGGACAAAGGCGTAGCCTCTTAGCTGCCCACACACCAACTCATGAGATGTAAACGCAAACCACAAAAATAACACTCATCTTCTACTTGAAGTGACACTAAAGAAAACACAGAGTATATGGCAAAAGATACAAAACAGAGGGA
>NW_006478023.1:0-359 GCF_000325575.1 Pteropus alecto | reverse complement strand
CAGGTGAACCTGGGCTCGATATCCAAGAGCTCTGGAAATACCTGCATACTCCTTGGTTCCAGGTGTCCAGTTACCCAGATGATGTCTATGCGTCCCCTTCGAAGAAGCACCGAGGAAGCACAATGCTACACCTATCTCGGTGTTGTAGGCACACTACTCCTCGGGCATCGGACATCTTTATCATTCAAGAGTCTGGGTGGGAGGGTTTCTCAGGCCTTACCTTGGCAAAGGATCATCACTTTGTATTGGTGCAGCTGACCCCTGCCTTCTGCTCCTCTAACTTCATGTCTTGATTTTGTCTATCACATGACACCCTTGCTGGCCTTTCATGTTGCGTTCCTGAGGATGCCATCTTCAAG
>NW_006478022.1:0-359 GCF_000325575.1 Pteropus alecto | reverse complement strand
AAAAGGTAGTAATAATAATAATAATAATAATAATTTTTTTTTGGAACGAATCATACTAAAGCTGTCTATGAAAATAATACCAGACGGGACAAGGCTTGCAATTTAAAATGTTAAATTTCCTCGTTGTAGAGGGATATAGTAAAACATGTAATTTTTCAAAAAAAATATTACTAGAAAGTTCTGAAAGGCAGAAAATTTATCTTTTAAGATTATAAAATGAGTTATCTGTGAAAAAGTTGAGAAATGAAGTCGTTTTTTCTCGGGCTTTAATGAATCAGAGCATGACATATATTTTTGGCTCCTCCTGAGTATATTAATGTTGTATTATGTTAATAATCATAAGGATAACTAGGGATAAC
>NW_006478021.1:0-359 GCF_000325575.1 Pteropus alecto | reverse complement strand
TACGTCCTGAGGGTTCATGGGGGCGCGCGGCTGGATAATGCCCACCGTGGTGGTTGGAGGCGCTCCTTGGCCCCGAGGATTCGGGTTTTGGGGGAAGCATTGTTCTGCGGCAGACACCTAGACTTATTTGGGTGAAGGAGGTGGAGGATGACTGGGGCCGAGCGACCCGGGTCAGCGAACTTCGAGCCCCTGGCAAGTTCGAAGGGCTGACGGAGTCTGCCATCCTGGGTTGCTTGGGACATCCTTGTGGCCAGACAGCTCCCTCCGGCGTCGGGACTTTCTTGAGCATGGGGTGAAGTGAAGTGGAGCTCACGGGGCAGAGAACTTTCCCCAGCCCCATGGGGCTGCTAGTTGACCCC
>NW_006478020.1:0-359 GCF_000325575.1 Pteropus alecto | reverse complement strand
CTTTATGAGTAGTGCAGGTACTTTATAACAGAGTATTTCCAGTGTTTCCCTCTTATCCTGTATAACATTATTTTATTTATTCATAAGATCTAATAACTAATATATTTTACTATTATTACTTTGAATAAATAAAGTAATAAATTATTAGATTAAATAATAAAATATTTTACTTTACTTTCAGCTATTTCTTCTTAGATGCTCTTTATTTCTTTACGTAGTTCAAGTTTCTGATCTGTATCATTTTCTTCCTCTCTGAAGAACTCCTTTCAAAATTTCTTCCAGGGAAGATCTACTGGTGATGAATTTTGTTTGTCTTATAAAGTCTTTTTTCTCCTTAGTATTTGAAGGGTAGCTATGTT
>NW_006478019.1:0-359 GCF_000325575.1 Pteropus alecto | reverse complement strand
GTTTTTCTCCTGTTGTTCTGTCTTTTATGACAGGGTGACCCGGCCAAGAACTCGGAGGGGCAGCAGGAAAATCGCTTCTCCTCCCGACAGCGCCGTGTCCTAAAGCGTGACCCAGGGACCCGAGGTTGGATGCGGCTGTAAGTGTTCTTACTATTTTTCAATGAGTAAAAGATAAATTCAACTGAACGTGTTTTAATGGTAAGTCATCTGGGAGCTTTCCAGATACTGGGGTGCGTGGCCATCGCGAGCCAAGGGACCGTGTGCCTACTGGGCCGGTGAGCCCCGCATGGGACGTCTCTGGGGTACACCGGGCCCTCCCTCTGCCGTGAAGCAGCATGGCGCAGGTGGGGACGGACATT
>NW_006478018.1:0-359 GCF_000325575.1 Pteropus alecto | reverse complement strand
GGCCAATGCGCTTGGCGTGAGGCACTGAGCGTTCATGTCTGTAATTACCTGATTTGCATAGCTAATTGCCCTTCGCCGCTGTGCGGAGTGGACGGTGCCAGCAGCCTAGAGGCCAGGCTGGGAGCCAGTGAGTGTCAGTGCGAACACCCCGCGGTCCCTTTGCCGAACGGCGGAGACAAGCCACTTAGTGCGTCCACGCTTTCCCGCTCTCCCAGACGGTGGCAGCGGTTTATACTTGTTTACCAATTAACCGACTTAGTTAATCAATTTAAATTGCTTTGTAGGGCGGTGATATCGAGTGCGAGTAAGTATTAATTATTGTGATTTGTAAACACTTCTCAAGTAGGGTGTCTTGTATG
>NW_006478017.1:0-359 GCF_000325575.1 Pteropus alecto | reverse complement strand
ATGAAATACTGCCATTAGTGACGACATGGATGGCTCTTGAGAGTATTATATTAAGTGAAATAGGTCAGAAGGAAAAGGACAGGAACCATATGATTTCATGCATAAATGGGATATAAACCAAAAAGCAACACATGAACAAATAAAACAAAAAGACCAAATTCGTAGGTACAGACAACAGCATGGTGGTTACCGGAGGGGAAATGGGGGGAGGATGAAGAGGATAGAGGGGTCAAATACATGGTGATAGAAGTAGACTAGACTTCAGTGGTGAGCCCACAGCAGAGTGTACAGATTTATTATAAAGTTATACATCTAAAATTTGTGTAATATTATTAACCAATGTTATCCCAATAAATTTA
>NW_006478016.1:0-359 GCF_000325575.1 Pteropus alecto | reverse complement strand
TCCCTGAACTTTGCTCACTTCACCGGCTGAGGTCTGTTGACTGCGCAAAATGTGCCACCCTGGCTGGGGGCAGGGCAGGTACAGCTGCCTGTCAATATGCTGCAGGCACTTTGTGGATTGGATGGGGCAAGGTCATAGGAAGTCAAGGGCCGGCAGGTCAATGTAGCCTCAGTTTTCTGCAACTTCTGTGTCTGCATATTCTAGCATCAGTCACAGATTACATAAAGACAAGCTGCTATCTGAGGCGGTTCCACAGACCCTTGCTATACCCTAAGAGTTATTGCAGCCACTACAGGCAGCAGTGGTCTCCCCACCACTGTTTTCCCCGAAAGGCGCTGAGCGAGCCAAGGTCTGTTGCC
>NW_006478015.1:0-359 GCF_000325575.1 Pteropus alecto | reverse complement strand
ACAGTTTGAATGTGTGCATTCATTGTATGCCAAGTATATAACCTCAATTAACCTGGACACAAATCACACTATCACCCAGAACAACATTCACTGGCTTCACATGGACAAACTACATTTAGGAATCCCAGTTACCACGTCAACAACACCTTCATTTAGTAATGAACATCACCTCTCAGTAAGTGTCAGGGCATTTTGAATGGTCATGTTCACTGCTGCCACACTGTGAGCATTCAAAAGGGTCATCTCCTGAAGACAATGAAGTATCTCCCCACCACTACTCGGATTGTGTCTAGCACAGGTGTGCTTGCTCTTCACCTGTGCTTGCAGGTGGGCCCCTGCTGGGAATCCTCTAGTATCTG
>NW_006478014.1:0-359 GCF_000325575.1 Pteropus alecto | reverse complement strand
ATTATTCAGCGCTAAAAAGAAATGAGCTCTCAAGCAACAAGACGTGGAGAAACCTTAAATGTGTAGCACAGAGTAAAAGCAATCAAAAGACTACGTGCCATATGATTTCAGCTGTTCCTTGCAGTCCATACACACAACAGTTTATGTCTTGTTGTCTCCCAAGGGGTGTGTGTGAGTGTGTGTGTGTGTGTTGCTCAGACCATGTTTTTCTTAAACTTTTGTAGCTTCTTCAGGGTTGATTTAGAGAGAGGAACAAGTCTAGCCCTTTGCTAATTCTCCATTTTGTCTTGGGTGTTATCTTCTTGAAATATAGATTCAGTTGTTACACTTTACTACCTAAAAATATGCAAATACAATCC
>NW_006478013.1:0-359 GCF_000325575.1 Pteropus alecto | reverse complement strand
CTGGCTGGGCTAATAATCAAATTACCAGAGACAGACTTATAGGAGAAAATCAAATTTTAGTTACATGTCCATGGGGAATTCACATAGGAATTCACAAAGACAGTGAGGCCACATGTTCCCCTGGAGGAAGAGGGGAACACTTACATGACAAGCAAATTCTTGCTAGGAACTCAGGAAAAGTGGGACACAGAAGGTAATCTAATAAACTTGCTTGGAGTCTTTCAGACTAATACCAGGGTGAAAACACTTAAGGTGATTATGCCAAGGTTCCCTTCTTAAAGCAGCTTTTTCTATCTGAATTTCTTTAAGAGAAAGGGGAAGTAGAAGACTCTTCCTGAGTTTGTTGGGCTTTAATTGAT
>NW_006478012.1:0-359 GCF_000325575.1 Pteropus alecto | reverse complement strand
GTAACACAAGAACTGTGGGTGGCCCTGGTGGAGCCGTGGGGACAGGGCTTATGCAATGGGTTGCAGGTAGAACCCTAAATTTGCATTTGGCCCATGGCCTTGCAACTGTCACTCCCAATGACAGCAGAGGGTTCACTGTTAATGGAGAAGTTTGTCCTTAGCCTCTTGCCTTTTTCTCTCTATACTGTGGTGCCGGTGGAGACCCCCTGGCCTGCTACCATTAGAGAAACTGTCTGCTACCACAGGCCAGGGACAGCTCCTCTCCCAGCCACTATTCTATCTCAAGATGGGCATGTGGCCCGTGTCCTCCAGGAAGGATGAGATTTGCCCCTAATGGTCCCTTTGTCTGCTCTATCCTA
>NW_006478011.1:0-359 GCF_000325575.1 Pteropus alecto | reverse complement strand
TTTTTTTGAAATCCGCTCTTTTGTTTTTCTTTCCTTTGGATCATCGAATCTCATAGTGCCAGTAGGTAGAGGTGGGGTGTGTGTGAGTGTGTGTGATGCTTGTGTTTGTTCCAGCAGTAATGTCATAGAGTAATTCCCTCCCAGACTCTCCTCTTCCTGGACCTGCTCCCATATCACTGGAAACCTCAGCACAATGGCCCTATTTCTTGTGTCTACTTTTGGTGTATGCTGGAGGGTTAGGCCCAGATAACATCCCTAGAAACTAAAGTTATGATTGAATACCAATTTAAAGAATTTTGTTTCTATGATAGATGATTGGTAAAGAAGCTGAGGTACATATATACAATGAAATATTACTC
>NW_006478010.1:0-359 GCF_000325575.1 Pteropus alecto | reverse complement strand
GCCCAGTTTTCTTGGTCTCGTCCGTCTGAGTCAAGGCCAAACCCAGGGCACAGGAAGGACTGTAATTAGTGTTTGCCGAGTCAACGAGGGAAGGACCCTGCAACGTCACAGCCTTTATCTAATGGGGACGAGCATCAGCTCAGACACTCCTAAGACGCCCCTCGTTATCGGAATGCATCCTGAACGGAAAGCGGGCCATGCTCAGGGTAACGAGATGACACGTGCCCAGGCCAGCTCGTCACAGACTCCTGACCCGTGACCTAGGATCCACAGTCACACTCAGGCAAATACGGCCCCGGAGTTCCTGCTGTGTTGTCACCTCGCGGGTGGCCCACAACCCGTGCCCCGTGTCATCAGGG
>NW_006478009.1:0-359 GCF_000325575.1 Pteropus alecto | reverse complement strand
CTGCCCCCCTTACATGCCCACACTGTGTCCCATTGCTGTCCTCAGCTGGGTATCAACCAAGGTGTTAGCTGATAACAAATCCTTACTGATAGTTTCCCCAGTGAGGTTTTATACCTGTCATGCAGCTTGTTTAACACTCACTTTGCACACCTTATTTAAATTTTATTGTGTGAAAGATTCTCTCCTGGGATGAATTGGAATTTGTAATAGGACGTGCTGTAGAAAGAAGGCAACCTGTATGTACAAGTGTCCTAATAGGGGGACAATAGGATAATTCACTCTTTCATGCAAAAAAAAAACAAAAACAACTTTATTCTGATTGAAGACTCTTGTCCATGAGATTATATATCCTCCCTCTG
>NW_006478008.1:0-358 GCF_000325575.1 Pteropus alecto | reverse complement strand
TGATTAGAGTTACAGTTGGGGTTAGGTTTAGGTTATGGTTAGTGTTAGAATTAAGGGTAGTGTTAGGGTTAAGTTTAGCTTTAGGTTTAAGGTTATGGTTAGGATAAGTGGTTAGGATTAGAGTTATTAGTGCAAAAATTAGTGTTAGGGTTAGTATTAGGGTTAGAGATAGAATTAGGAATTGGATTAGATTTAGTTTTAAGGTTAGACTCATGGTTATGGGTTAGGATTAGGGTTAGATTTTAGGGTTAGGGTTGGTTTTAGGTTAGGGTTCAAGTTAGGGTTAGCGTTAGGGTTAGGTTTAGGTTACAGATCGGGTTACAGTTAGAGTTAGGGTTAGGGTAAGGTTTAGAGTTAG
>NW_006478007.1:0-359 GCF_000325575.1 Pteropus alecto | reverse complement strand
CCCGCTTCGTACGAATATTCACAATGAAACTCCCAGTTTTCCGCTTAATTTCACACTTTCTACTTGTTGGAAGATTCCAAGTTGCCTTCAAAACATCAGTTATCAAGTATTTTCGTAGAACAATACTGCAGTACTTTTACAATATCCGTATTCAGTTGCTAAATTGCCGAGTGCACTTCTCGATTAAAGAAATCTTGCATGGAAAAACGGGTTTTATTTGCATCTGCTATTCTATATAGCATTCCTCTCTCCTTAATGACAAAAGGAGAACTGAAGAAATGAAGCACCAAGGCACATTGTTCATCGCTCCACGATTGAAGAATGTGTTTTCAGGATCTCCGTTCCCTTCCGAAAATCTG
>NW_006478006.1:0-359 GCF_000325575.1 Pteropus alecto | reverse complement strand
ATATATCTGATAACAATATGGTGGAAAGATGTTTTCAATAAATAGTTCCAGGATGATTAGCAAGCTAAGAAGAAATCGATGTCAAAAATCTGTTGAAATGTCAGCAGGGCCTTGGCCAAGCCCAAGCGAGAGAGCAGCAAATCCAAATGTTGTGTGGTATGTAAAGAAAGGATGTGAATTCCACCTCTCCAGAGTTGCAGGCCCTCCCTGTGCCCTCTGCAGTTCACATACTTCCTGGTGAAATACCTCAATGAAAAGATTGTGCTGATTATAGAAATTCTTCTGAAGTTGTACCAAGATGGATACAGTTGAAGAAATAAAATGTCACTATCTCTCAGGTAACAATGACAGTATTCATT
>NW_006478005.1:0-359 GCF_000325575.1 Pteropus alecto | reverse complement strand
GGTTTTTCCCCTTTGTGAATTCTCTCATGTCCACTTAGGTATGATTTCTGGGAGAAGGATTTCCCACATTCACTACATTCATAAGGTTTTTCACCTGTGTGAATTCTCTGATGTGTACTGAGGTGTGTCTTTTGGGAGAAAGTTTTCCCACATTCATTACACTCATAGAGTTTCTCCCCAGTGTGAATTTTCTGATGTGCCCTGAGCGCTGAATTGTGAGCAAAAGTCTTCTCACAGTCATGACATTCATAAGGTTTCTCCCCCGTGTGAATTCTCTGATGTACTCTGAGGGCTGAATTGTGGGCAAAAGTTTTCTCACAGCCATTACATTCATAGGGTTTCTCACCTGTATGAATTCT
>NW_006478004.1:0-359 GCF_000325575.1 Pteropus alecto | reverse complement strand
TTGTAGTGACAAGTGCATATCACTGAGAAAATTCAGGTCAATACTGAGAAGTCATTAATCTACGTGGATCAGGAGGTGGCCGAGACAGCCTCCTAGTTGTCCTCCAGTCGAATGTCGTGTCTATTATACAAATCTAAATCTAAGTCAACGGAACATGTGGGCAGTCAATAATCTTTCCTTTGCATCTAGTTTGGTATATTTGTTAGGAAAACTGCCTTATGTTCCTAGATATCACAGTCACATATTGGCAGACTTGATAATTGAGCCTGAGTGGGCTGTGAGGCACGGACTAGGTAGACATGGAAACAATAGCCGTAATTTTTTCTGTATTGTAGGAAATATGCTGAGTCATTGTGAGG
>NW_006478003.1:0-359 GCF_000325575.1 Pteropus alecto | reverse complement strand
TGCCCAGCCAAGGTAGAAAATGTGCAACACTGATTAACAAAAAATTAAGAAACTGAAATTTTCTCAGATAGCCTTATTTATATTTCACATTGGACATTACGTTTGGTAGTATAGACATTGATCACTTGAAAAAGGACCAGTCATTGCTTTCTGCCATATCAGTATCAGAACTCTGAGAGGCAGGGTTGGTTGAGGCATTGAAGGGATACCCTAAAGTTTATCAGCCTACAATAAGTTCTCTGTACCTTTATCAATTCTTAAATTCTTTTTTTATCAAGGCAAATGATGGAGTATTTTTAGAGCCATACGTTTAAAATTGTTGCGAATGCTGGTGAGCATGATAATGCATGTGAAGTTTT
>NW_006478002.1:0-359 GCF_000325575.1 Pteropus alecto | reverse complement strand
GAATTTCTAGTATGGATCTTGGAGAAGAGAGATTTATTGTTTTCTCCTGATATAAAGATCGATGAAGGCTTTGTGGATCTGACAATGTTTGCAAGCTATAACGTTTCTTTTTCCCCCTTCTTGTGTTAACTTATTGCCATTATAAACACTTTCAAAGAAAACCAGTCTTCCCTTTTGTTCTGAATTAAGTTCTTTCTCCAAAAGTGTGCTTGTAAAGTACAAACCTAACTTTTCTGCTGAAGGAGAATGGGTGGGATTTATCCGCAGCTTGCAAAAGATTAACTTGTGAATTGTGGTGGTATATGAAGCTGCCTGTTGGCTCTTTAAGCACTTGGGTGGTTCTCTCCTTATTCAGTTGC
>NW_006478001.1:0-359 GCF_000325575.1 Pteropus alecto | reverse complement strand
TTTTTTACTCACTCATTCAGCAAATAAGTGAGCGCTCTATTAGGCCAGGTATTCGGCCAAGCACTAGAGAGGTAAAGATATATCAGCCTTTGCTTTCAAAGGCTGACGTCGGAGAGGGAAACAGAGAGTCAATTACAACGGAGCTTCCCAGGTCAGATTGTCTTTGCCTAGCCACTTTCTCTCCACTTCCATATCAACAAAATTTGTGAACGAAAGAAACGGGTTCTCTGGAATGTCACCTCACACAGGGTGATCTGATAAGTTCCTAACTGGACAGGTGGATGGTCACACCCAGGCCTAGAACTTCTTTAGTGAGAGGTGTTAAGCCCTGTGCACGGTTCTTGTGCATCTAGGTTAGC
>NW_006478000.1:0-359 GCF_000325575.1 Pteropus alecto | reverse complement strand
AAAAAAAAAAAATCCATACTTTCAGAACAGTGCTTTCTGAGCTGTAGAAATCATGGAAACAGCCCCATTTACCACAGGCCAATTTGTGGAAGAGACAAACTGCTGAATCATTCAGTCACTGGATGACTGAAAATACTTTCTGAGGTCTCAGTTCTTTCCCATCCCCAACCTCTGTGATGCGGCACTATGATATGAAGAAGTGGGTTTTCCTGTAAACACAGTTTACCAGTTTTTTTGTCTGGACTTATGTCCTGCCCTGATATCCACCCCATGCCCTGCTTTGTCCTTTTTTGGCCCCGCCTGCAGCCCCCATTTAATGGGCACATTGCTGTATTGGAGGGCTTTCCCTTAAACACACT
>NW_006477999.1:0-358 GCF_000325575.1 Pteropus alecto | reverse complement strand
CACCAAAGCATGAAAGCAGCATCAGAAAGTACATAAATAAATGGGCATGCCTGGGTTCCAGTTAAACTTTATGTGCAGAAACAGGCATAGGCAGGATTTGGCCTGTAGGCTGGAGTTGGCCAATCTCTGGTTTATACTGCTGGAATATGTTAATTAAGAAGGAATTGAGTGTGTTGTTTCCTTCTAGTTCATTTAAGATCTTTTTACCTCTCACAGATATTGATTTTATACACAATATGCAGTAAGGAAAAACACTAAAATATGTTAAGTGTTCTATATTTAACTTGATATTTAAACTTTACAGCACCCTTCTTATGTATAGATTAAATCTATCTATCTATCTATCTATCTATCTATC
>NW_006477998.1:0-359 GCF_000325575.1 Pteropus alecto | reverse complement strand
ACTTCGTGCCCACTCTCATATATAATCATCCGCATGCTTCTACCATGAGCTTCTTATCTCTAATATTCCAATCCTTTTCCTTCAGGCCCTTGACCAGACAACCAAGCTATTTGGCACTGCCCCGAAATCTATCTATACTTTCACCTCAGGCCACTAAGCAAATGGCCATGTGCATTGCTTGCAACTCCAGGCTTTGGGAAGATTTTCCCTCTACACTTTCTTTCAAGGCCTCCCATGAACAAATCTTTAATGCAACCATTCTCCATTTCTAGCCTGCACCAATGTGTTGAGATGAACCATTGGTAGACCAAGCTCAGAATGATTTCCAAGCAAGAGAGGAATTGGTGCGATCGTGGTGT
>NW_006477997.1:0-359 GCF_000325575.1 Pteropus alecto | reverse complement strand
TATGAGTGTGTGCCTGAGTATGTGTGTGCATGTGTTTGTACATGTGTTTGTGTGCCTGTGTGCATGTGTTTCTATATGTGTTTACGTGTGCACATGTGTTTTCATGCATGTAGGTGTTTGTGTGTGTGCATGTGTATGTGTGTGCGCATGTGTTTGTGTGCCTGTGTGCATGTGTTTGTGCATGTTCGTGTGTGCATGTGTGCTTGCATGCATGTAGGTGTGTTTGTGTGCCTGTGTGTGCACGTGTTTGTGTATGTTTGTGTGCACATGTGTGTTTGCATGCATATAGGTGTTTGTGTGTGTGTGCATGAGTATGTGTGCTTGTGTGTGCATGTGAGTGTAGGCGTGTACATGTGTGT
>NW_006477996.1:0-359 GCF_000325575.1 Pteropus alecto | reverse complement strand
GGACAGAGTGTGTCTTAAGTTCAGGCTTTGTTTATCCTGCTGGGAACCGCAGGGCCCAGAGTTTTCAACTCAGCTCATAATTCTCTACTTTCCATTCCCACAGCCACCCAGACATCGTTACTGCCCTTGTAACTCAAAGATGCTGTGCAGATTTTAAGATCTCCTGCACAGAGAGCAGTACCTACATGTGATTTATTTCCTCTTTCTATCTTTTTTATTCTTTTTCTTATGTGTATGTTCTTTTTTGTGACTCTTCCCCAGCCCTTCCTTCTCTCTTTTTATGATTCTCATCCCAAGAGGCCTGGACTCATCCAGGCCTGGAAACATCCGTGTCTGTAACATCTCCCTCCAGTTCTCCA
>NW_006477995.1:0-359 GCF_000325575.1 Pteropus alecto | reverse complement strand
GACTTCAGTTTTGATCTGATGAGATTTGGATCCCTCTGTGATGCAGGCAGCAAGAGTGCTCCACCATCAAGGATCAGCTTCGGCGGTCTCGCAGAACCAAAGGAAGTCAACACTCAGGTACCCTTAGATGCTGTCAATGGCTCTGTGAAGAAAGAATCCTTGCAGGAGCAGGACAGAGGACCACGTGCAGCATGGTGGCCGTGATTCACATGACCTTCCAAGACGTCTTCACTCCCTTCCACAAGCGGAAGTAGAGCAGGACGATGACCAGCAGCAGGCAGCCTGTGAGCTCCCACCAAGGAGGGCTCAGGTCGTCAATGCCGTGGCTGTCCTGGAGGTGCAGCACCCCATGCCTAGAG
>NW_006477994.1:0-359 GCF_000325575.1 Pteropus alecto | reverse complement strand
ATTACAATATTATTGACTATATTTCTCATGCTATACTTTCCATCCCCATGACTATTTGTACTACTGAATCCCTTCCCCTTTTTCACCTACCCACAAACCCTGCCTCCCCTCAGGCAATCATCAAATGTTCTCTGTATCTATGAGTTTATTTCTGTGTTGTTTGTTTGTTTGTTTTGTTCTTGATATTCCACACATAAGTGAAATCATGTGGCATTCATCTTTCTCTGCCTGAAGTACTCCACTCAGGACCACACCCCCTAGGTTCATCTTTGTTATTGCAGATGGCAAGATTTCAGTTTTTGTTCCGGCTTAGAAATATCCCACTGTATATATGTACCACCTATTCTTTATCCATTCAT
>NW_006477993.1:0-359 GCF_000325575.1 Pteropus alecto | reverse complement strand
AATCAACTCAAAATGGATTAAAGACTTGAACGTAAAACCTGAAACTATAAAACTCTTAGAAAAAGAAACACGAAAAATCTTCATGGCATTGGTCTTGGGATTGAATTCTTAGATATAAAACCAAAAGTTCAAGCAACAAAAGCAAAAACAGACAAATGTGAATATACCAGGCTAAAAGGCTTCTGCACTGCAAATGAAACAATCGACACAATGAAAACGCAACCTACAAAATGGGAGAAAAATTTACAAATTACATCTGATAAGGGGTTAATTCCTAAAATATATAAGGAATTCCCTCAATGCCAATTAAAAATGGGCAAAGGCAGTCAGAAACATGGCAGAGTGAGAGATATCCCCAG
>NW_006477992.1:0-359 GCF_000325575.1 Pteropus alecto | reverse complement strand
ATCACATCAGGTAGCATTTCTTTAGGACATGGCTGCCCACCTTGAGGGCCAAGACTAGTGTTCCTTTCAAAATGCTCCAACCTAGCAAAGGGTTTGGCAGATATTATCACTCAAAAAAGGGTGCTGGATGATTAACTAAAGCGCTCTATCACCCACTGATAACCATTCAAACACACCTTTCTTCTCTAAAAGCCAGAAGCTTCCAGATCTTGCTAATAATAAAGGAACAGACGCAGACTCTCATGCTGGGCTCCAAGAGGAAGAATGTTTAGGGAGTTGCTGCGTGATTCTTGCAGTGACCCTGAACCTTTCCTTAGCCCAGGGAGAATAAGGAATGAGATTCTGGCAGATTTTTTTTT
>NW_006477991.1:0-359 GCF_000325575.1 Pteropus alecto | reverse complement strand
TCGTGTTGTGTGTGGGTGTAAGCATGAGTGAGTGTGTATGTGTGTGCGTGTGTTTTCTCTCTTTAACTTAGCAGTTTGTGCTGTAAAAATAGTGGGAAAGCTGCAACTGTCTTGGCCTTTGTTCACGAAACATTGAAACTGGGAAGAAATGCCAGCGTCACAGAGACTCCCGACAGTCCTGGAAGCTGCTTTCAGCCAACCTCCTATGCAAATCCAGAAGGACCCCCACGTGCCTTACGAACACCCACCTTTGCCCGGATTTCTTCCTGCATCTCGCCTCTCACATCCCATGGCAGGAGGAAAAATGCAAACTGATGAGCACATGCAAAATGAAAACAAACCAACAAACGAACAATAAC
>NW_006477990.1:0-359 GCF_000325575.1 Pteropus alecto | reverse complement strand
AAAGAAAATACTTGCAAAAATGGTCTCAAGTTATGTATAACTATACATACTTTCCAATTACACTCATTAGGGCTGTTTCCAAAGCCATTTATGTCATGTCCTAGTTGGCAGAGAAATCGACTCAAGGTACACAGCAAGGCAGAAGACTTTTGTGATGAACTTTGATTTTACAACTGGAGTCCCCATAATGAACACGTTTACAAAAATGACACTAGAAATTGAAAACTTGAGTGACTAATGTTTTTGTCACACTCCCGATGACAAGTCCTATTTCGTCCCCGACATAACGTTTTCTGGGCAAATAAAGGCTGTCTTTCTGCACTCGGACTACAGGCACAGGTGACTAGCTGCCATGCAGA
>NW_006477989.1:0-359 GCF_000325575.1 Pteropus alecto | reverse complement strand
GGTAGGTTGGTTTTTTTGCTCAATTATAACACTTTTATAAAACCTTCCAAACTACATTCTGCCTAATTAATATCACACTAGCAAAAATTCCTGGCTATTTTAGGCCTTTGTAGACAAAGCTGTGCTGGAAAATAATATCTTCCTCCCTGCATCTTTTTATTTCGTGTAAAAATTTCTAATATGCACAATATTTCTTACATAACAAATGATATGACAGATTGCCATGAAACCATCACCCAGCCAAAAAATAAAACATAAACAGTTAAAGTGTTCTGTATGATTTCTCACGTTCTTTCCCTTCCCACAAGTGTCCACAACCCTGAATTTGGTCTTTTATCATTCTTGTGCATTTCTTTATC
>NW_006477988.1:0-359 GCF_000325575.1 Pteropus alecto | reverse complement strand
GCATTTTACAGGTAAGGCAGGAAGGAGCAGAGCGGACGGACCATGCTGCCATGACAGGGACCTCTGCCTGGCACAGAGGTGGTGCTCGGGGACTCTCCGACCGACGGACGGACGGACGAAGGCCCGTCCAGCTCCAGAGCTCACGCTCCCCATCGCTCCACTGCGGTGGCAGGGCCGGGCCGGAGCCCGGAGCTGGGGTGGCATGGCCCCTCGCCTGCGTTCCCAGCCTGGGCAAAGCTGGTCTCTCGCCCTGCGCCCTGGAAAGAGAATGTGACAAAGTCCCTACGGAGAGGAAGAGGGAGAGGGGAGCTCGTCCCTCTGGCCTTCAGTCGTGTGAGGATAAAGGAGGTGGGGGAGAC
>NW_006477987.1:0-359 GCF_000325575.1 Pteropus alecto | reverse complement strand
CCTCCAAATGCATTGGTTTTGTGTCCCCTTGGGAAGGGCTCCCCAGTAGGCCAAGTTTAGTTGCTGCTTTCGATTGCTCAAGGCTACCCGTTGGGAACTACAAAGCAATCCGCAAATGGGTATTGCCTATGTTGCACCTAGAGGTAAGTGGAAGAGACAACACTTTAGGCAGCAGTTGGTTATCTCCCATTTCTGACATCTTCAGTTTAGCAGAGGAACCAGTGCTCCTCCAGGTATGACATTGCCTGTCAGTTGCCCATAATTTGCCCTGGGAGTGTCTTGGATCCACTGAGTAAATTTCCCGCTGCCACTACATTGTCAGTACATGCCAGCGCTGTCTCTGTGGCTCCTTGTACAAG
>NW_006477986.1:0-359 GCF_000325575.1 Pteropus alecto | reverse complement strand
CCCCCCCAAATGCACGTGTTTGGCTCCTCACACCTAATGCGATGGTGATAGAATTAGATGAATGGAATTAGTGTTGCTATGAGAGAAGTTACACAGTTCGCTTGCCCTTCCCCCATGTGAGGATACAGTGAGAAGGCACCAGCTGAGAACCGGGAAGAGGGCCCTCACCAGAGAACCAGGCCATGGCTCCTTGATCTCAGATATCCAGCCTCTGGAATTGTGAGAAATAAATTCCTTTTGGTTTTTGAGCTACTGGTATTTCGTTATAGCAGCCTGAATGGACTAAGACAATGATTGACTTCCTTTTCTGATTTAGATCAGGTTCTTGATATGTAATTATAACTTGTATTTTTTTTTTT
>NW_006477985.1:0-359 GCF_000325575.1 Pteropus alecto | reverse complement strand
TCCACAAATCTAGTAAAGCCCACGTGGGGCTGTCCAGTCTCGGCTTCTGCCTGGGTCCTGCCAGGCTCCGGTCAGCTCTGGGCATGTGGCCAACGGGTTTCTCTCTGCCCCTCTTCCCCACCACACGCTTTGTCTGGAGGTGGCATTATAATACCATTGGCCTAGGCGAATTCAGCTTCCGATTGACTTAGTGAGATTTCCCCCACCTCCAGCCAGCCAGGACTGTGCTATAATAAATAGTGTGTTTTAAAATCTATTGACTACCATCAGAGGTGCGTGGGGCTGCTCTGTCTGGCATTGTCTTGGTGGGAAGTAGTTCCGTAGCTTCCCACGGCTACTTATCCCCTATTAGAGTCCCC
>NW_006477984.1:0-359 GCF_000325575.1 Pteropus alecto | reverse complement strand
AGCGTAGTCACATCCCCTTTCCTGGAGCTTCCAACAAGGTGATGTGGGCCACTCACAGCTCATGGGGCCCAAGGCCAGGGCAGGAGGGCTGATCAAGGCTGAAAGCAGCACAGCCCCCAGCTCCGAGGCTGCCATGCGTACATACACGCAGCTAGGTGACAGGATGACGACCTGAATAGTGTGCCGGTGCTTAAGCTGCCCATACTCTCTCCTGCAGCTTACCAGGCTCTGCAGGGAAAGCCATTCTCTCTGCTGAAGCAGATGGTGGCGACTGCCCACTTGGCCCTGGGAGCCACCAGCTGCCAGGCTGTCACGTGCTCCCCGATCAAGACGAGCTTTGCCATCTCAGGAAATTGCCC
>NW_006477983.1:0-359 GCF_000325575.1 Pteropus alecto | reverse complement strand
GCCACTCATAATCAATTGAACAAGCAGGAATATTTAAGGAAATCTGAAAATGCATTCCACTCATGTAGAAGACTTCTGTGTGTTTTGACAAGAATTGAGACCATGCAATACACCAGGGCAATGTAATCTATAAAAATGAGGTCACAAATGCAAAAGTTCAGAACATACCTGTTCTTGGGCTACTGTTTTTCAGTAATGAGCAACCCTTTAGAGGCTGTTTTGAAGAATACCAAGGACGCGTGTGTCCTGTTTCCATAGGTGACATGACAACT
This sequence comes from Pteropus alecto, assembly GCF_000325575.1. Classification (NCBI taxonomy): domain Eukaryota; kingdom Metazoa; phylum Chordata; class Mammalia; order Chiroptera; family Pteropodidae; genus Pteropus; species Pteropus alecto. The sequence goes on along the minus strand of NW_006477983.1, from coordinate 87 downwards.
ATGGGTCTGGTGGGAGATAAGCCTGTAGCTTCTCTTAAACGACATCATGAGAGCTTCATCTCATATACAGAAACTCACTTCAAAGAC
>NW_006477982.1:0-358 GCF_000325575.1 Pteropus alecto | reverse complement strand
CCCTAACACTAAACCTAATCCTAACCATAAACCTAACCTAATCCTAACTCCATATTCTAACCTTAACCATAACCCTAATCTTACACCTAACCCTAACCATAACCCTGATCCTATCCCTAAAACTAAACCTAACCCTATCCCAAATGCTATTCCTAACCCTAATTTTTACCCTAACAATAACCTTGACACTAACCTCTTACCCTAACCCTAACCCTAAGATTAACACTAACACCGATCCTAACCAGAAAATTAAATCTAATCCTAACCATAATTCTTACCCAAACCCTAACACTAACCATAAACCTGATCTTAACCCTAAAACCAAAGCTAAACCTAACCCTAAACCTAACCCTAAACC
>NW_006477981.1:0-359 GCF_000325575.1 Pteropus alecto | reverse complement strand
GGTGGTGTTTGAAGTGTGGACCTCACACAGCCGGAAGCCGGGGAAAAGTTCTGTAGCCGCCCCCAATCCCCGCCAAAAAAAACCACTTGTATCTTCACCTTGTTAACGATCCGATCGACGGGTGCAAAAGCAGTGGCCGGTAAAACCGGGGGCCTGTCGCCCCGACCAAGGCGTTGGTCCCTAAAGGTTCTCATGTCCATTGCTGCTAAGCTTGCGAGTGAAAGAACGCCAGTTTCACTTAAGAATGTTGTTGATAAAGCCAACAAATCGTGGATTTTCTCGAGTATCTCTAAAGCGCGCATATTTTTAATGGTGTGCAACATGCAAGGGAAGGACACACAAGCCTTCTGCACAGTGGT
>NW_006477980.1:0-358 GCF_000325575.1 Pteropus alecto | reverse complement strand
AGATTATTAAGATTTTTCTTTATCTTTTTTTTAATATCTTATAAAACTAAAAACATGCCTCACCTATTGAAAGGTAGTGCTTCACAGACAAGTCAAACAGTCAAAAAATTATATCGAAAATCTAGAATGAGTTATCCACGGGTAGTCACTCAAAGTCGCCATGTGGAGGAAAAACTGGGCTCCCCTGTGGCCCTGCAGCTCTTCTCTGTGCATCTGACACAGTCTCATTCATTCTTCGTGTCCAGGTCAAAGGCTCGTGCACAACCTGAACGCCTATGATTTATCTTACATCTCCTCTCCTCCCTAACCTTTCATATTCATCATCACCCGTAAGTCATATTAACTGTCCTTCTTTTCT
>NW_006477979.1:0-359 GCF_000325575.1 Pteropus alecto | reverse complement strand
AAAAAAAAAAAAGAAAATCTTAATTGTCCATATTTCATGTTTTTAAATTGCGTTCTGTAAGTATTAAATATTTGGTCTTTGCTACAGTCCTTTAGATACATATTATTTTCTTCATTTAAATTTTATATATTTCTTATTCACGATCAAAGACTTAAGAAATTTAAGTAAGCAAAACCATAATACCGTTATTTTCAGATGAAGTATGTAAAAATACACACCTTAGTCTAGAAAATTACAACTAGGAAAAGCCAGAATGAGTCTTGAATCTGACTGTTTATAACTCGATGCTCTTCTCCTGGGGAGGAAAGAGAGAAAGGTTAGTAGTCCTTTCTCTTCACGTTTCTAAAGCTCCCTTGTCC
>NW_006477978.1:0-358 GCF_000325575.1 Pteropus alecto | reverse complement strand
GTTAGGATTAGTTTAGGGTTAGGTTTAGGTTAGTCTTATGGTTAGAGTTAGGTTTAGGTTAGGAGTTTAAGGTTACGGGTAGGGTTAGGGTTAGGGTTACTTTTAGGGTTAGGGATAGGGTTAGGTTTAGGCTTTTGGGTTAGGAATAGGTTTAGTGTTAGTGTTAGACTAATGGTTAAGGTTAGGGTTACTGTTAGGGTTAAGACTAGCGTCCGGTTTAGGGTTAGGGTTAGGGTATGGGATTCGTGTTATGGTTTAAGGTTAGTTTTAGGTTTGGGGTATGGAGTTAGAGTTTGGGTTATTCTTAGTGTAATTTTAGGAAAAGGGTTAAAATTAGGGTTAGGATTAGCTTTAGATT
>NW_006477977.1:0-359 GCF_000325575.1 Pteropus alecto | reverse complement strand
CCGACGCCAGCCCAGCGCCTGAGACCGGAGCGTAGGGGAGGGGAGACCGTCGCCTTCCACCCTGACCCTTCGCCAGGCCGGCCCCGCCTCGCCTGACGGACTCGCCGTCTGCGGTCGAGCTTAGGAGCTGTTCCCGCGGGGCCCACATCTGTGACACCGCTGACATGACAGGCGAGGCAGCCGCAGCAGCAGCTAGTGAGGTCGCAAGCGGATAGTGGTGCACTCGGCCGGCCGCCGCGGTTGCCGGAAGGAAGGAAGGAAAGGCGTCTGGAGGAAGTGCGTCCCCGGGCGGCGCAGAGCCTGCCGGGAAGCGTAGTTTTGGAAACCGAAAGGCTCTCGCGCGCGGGTTTGAAAGTGAC
>NW_006477976.1:0-358 GCF_000325575.1 Pteropus alecto | reverse complement strand
ATCCTTCTGGTCAGTGAACCTGCTCACAAATAATTAAACTTGAGAGCTTACTGTGTGTGAAATGTATGTCTCACCATTCATTTGTTGAAGCCGTAACACGCAATGTACTGTATGGGAGAAGGATTCTTAGGAAGTAATAGGGTTAAGCAAGGTTAAGTTTATATCTTTGTCTGTATAAGAAAATGAATAGAAAGAGTGATATTGCTCATTTTATCCAGCACATGAGATTGCAGTCAGCTGTCTCCCACGGGGAAGGTTTCTCTCCAGGAATCAAAGTCTCTGCACACTGACCTTGACTTCCTGTCTCTCAGTGAGAGGCAATAAATTTCTGTCATTTAAGCTGCCCAGTCATTGGTGT
>NW_006477975.1:0-358 GCF_000325575.1 Pteropus alecto | reverse complement strand
TTAATGAGTAAAGTTTAGAATCTGACTTCTTTTGATATTCTGGCAATGGAAAGTAGAAAGAGAAGATAATGAGGGAGCCTGTTCAATCAGGATCTGGCTCCCACTAACTCCCCAAAATTTTACAGGTCAGTAGTTGTCTGTGTATCCACCTACTGGCGGTCAGTCTCCAGAGTCAGACCTGGGGTCCTGGAGAGGCATGGTTCTATTTTGGGTGCAGGGGTCCTTGCCCCGCCTCAGCATATAAATCAAGAGAGTGGTGAAACAGTTTTGCAGAGAGGAAGATTAATTAAAGCGAAAGCTTGATGCACCAAGGGAGGAGAAAAATGTGGCTCCTGAGGATCACAGGTCCAGCAGTTTT
>NW_006477974.1:0-359 GCF_000325575.1 Pteropus alecto | reverse complement strand
CTAACCCTAAATTTTACACTAAGACATAATCTTAACTCTAAAACCTAACCCTAACCTGAACCCTTAACCTAACCAAACCCTATACCTAACCGTAACACTAACCCTAAATGTACCCTAAACATAACCCTAACCATAATCAAAACCCTAAATTTAACGTATTCCCATCCCTAATTTTAACCCTAACACTAAACTCTAACCCTAAACCTAAAGATAAATCCTAACCCTAACCCTTACGCTTACCCTAACCTAAACCTATATCTAACCCTAACCCTAACACTATCCCTAATCCTAACGCTCTCTCCAACCCTAATCCTAACTCTAACACTAACCCTAACCATAACCCTAAACTAATCCTAACC
>NW_006477973.1:0-358 GCF_000325575.1 Pteropus alecto | reverse complement strand
ATATATATATATATTTTTGTCTTCCAAAAAAGGAAAAACTACAAATACCAGAAAATATCTTAAATACTAACACATCTTTCCCAGTTTTCACAATTGCTCTATTCCTTACCACAGCCACCCATTAGGTCAAGGTTAACAGCCATAACTGGTCTTGTGAATTCCAAGTCTCACTTTTTCCACTCATTCAACAAGTATTTATTGAGCACCCACTCTGTCATCGTTTTAGGCACTGGGGCTACAGCAGAGGATCAGACAGACAAGCCCAACTCTGCAGGGCTCAGGGTACAGTCGGGAGAGGTGAGTAAGGGATGAAAAGCAAAAATAAAAACCAAAATTTTGTGTGTCAGATGATAAATGA
>NW_006477972.1:0-359 GCF_000325575.1 Pteropus alecto | reverse complement strand
AGATGGCCAGGGGCGGCCGGAGGCGAGGCTGCCACAGAACGGGCGGTGGCCTTGGGGGAGGTGTCCGGCTGAGCGGGCGACGGGGGCCGAGGGTGGGCACGTCCTGAGCGCCATCGCCGGCGCTTCCGTCCCGAGCTGCCGAGGCTCTCGCCGTCCTCGGCCCCGTGCGGTACAGAATAACGTCCCCCAAGATGTCCCCGTGCCAGTTGGAAGTGAGTCGCGTGTGCACACAGAGCATGAGCTCATCGGATGCGTCTCGGGGGCGACCTGACGGCCAGCTCCCGACACGTGCATGTCCGTCACCTTCGGGTGACCTTCCTCTCACCAGGCGAGACCTCGGTAAATAATTCCTGGGCAGG
>NW_006477971.1:0-358 GCF_000325575.1 Pteropus alecto | reverse complement strand
GGGAAAAAAAAAAAAAGCCCAACCCACTTCAAAAATCTCTAAAAGCATTGAGATTACTGAAGCAGGCTGAAATGTCAAGTAGGTCCTTTAAATGCAAGGGCTGGATTTTGTGGACCACAGTGTAATCTATTCAAAAGAAAAAATATATTTGAAAACACAGATGTCCCTAGATTTCATGTTCCTTCAGCAAATAGGTATTGAGGCAATAAAATTCCTTTGTACTATAGTAAATCAAATCAGTAAATATTTACTGGGTGCTCGCTCTTTGCAAAGTCCCATGATAAATATGGAGAAGTATAAATCCACAACTGGTCATGTTCCTAGAGAATTGGCACATTTAATTTGTCTCAAAAATTCA
>NW_006477970.1:0-358 GCF_000325575.1 Pteropus alecto | reverse complement strand
TGTTAAGGTTAGGGTTAGAATTAGGGTTAGGATTATATTGTTTTAGGCTTAGGATCTTCGTTAGATTTAGGGTTAGGATTAGGTTTAGGGATAGGGTTAGGACAAGAAGTTAGATTTAGGCTTTGTGTTAGTCTTAGGGATAGGGTTAGGTTTAGGTTAGGGTTAGAATTACCGTTAGGATTTGGATCAGCTTTAGTTTAGGTTTAGGTTTAGGTTATGGTTAGGGTTAAGGTTAGGTTTAGGTTGTGCTTAGAGTTAGGGTTAGGTTAGTATTAGGGTTACTGTTAGGGTTTGTGTTAGGTTTAGGTTAAGGTTATGCTTAAGGATAGGCTTAGTGTTAGAATTAGGCTTAGCTATA
>NW_006477969.1:0-358 GCF_000325575.1 Pteropus alecto | reverse complement strand
TGGGAGACAGGACAGAAAAAGGATGTAACTGTTTATCATGTCCCCCTGGTAACTCCAGGAAATGATGAGGCGAATGCCCTCTCGCATGTGCGATGACTAGAAAGGGCTCCTGCCACTGATGTGATGCAATGGCTCCACAGACAACTGCAGCACAGGGATGCTAAAACTATGTGGACAGTGAAGCAACAACAGAACCTTCTTTTGAAATGGGAAGGTGTCACAGATGCGTGTGCCAAGTGTCCAGTATCAGCCAGGACACGCTGCATCCTTGCTGCATGAAATGGGAGCATGTTCAAATAACAAGGGGAAGGGTCCCACTGACCATGTGGCAGATAGATTACATAGGACCCCTTCCAAA
>NW_006477968.1:0-358 GCF_000325575.1 Pteropus alecto | reverse complement strand
TTTTATAAAAAAACCCTACATGGTAAAAGCATTATGAATTATTCTGCCCACTGCAGCTATTTTATTTCTGGAATACACTCAGTTCATTTTTGGCCTGGAAGCAGGATCTTACTTCAGGGTTTATCAAAAGAAGTTTGCATTGCCGTCGTCCGCATGTATATGCCTCTCCATAGGCTTTTTTCTCTCTTTAATAGTTGCTTGTTGTGGAAACCCGTCAATTAAAATTTTTCTATCTCTATCTACATACACACACATGTGTATATACTCACATTTATATCCCTCTGCTATCTTTCAGTTTCTATTAACTTTGATAAGTGAAATGATTTCAGTTAAATAGGTGAATAAACCCATGAAAGGC
>NW_006477967.1:0-358 GCF_000325575.1 Pteropus alecto | reverse complement strand
AAAAAAAAAAAAAAAAAAAAAGACCTAACTATATATTGTCTACAAGAAGCCAGCCTAAATACAAAGATGCATATAGATTAAAAGTCAATGGATGGAGAAAATATACCAGGCTAACACTAAATAAAAGAAGGCAAAGTAGCCATATTATAATTTCAGGCAAAGAAGTTTTCAAAGTCAGCAAAGTTAGCAGGGATAAAGCAGGGCGTGACATAACGAGAATGGGTTCGATCCTCCAAGAAGATGTAGCAGTTTTCAATGTGTACGTGCCTGACAGGAGAGCATCCAACTACATGAGACAAAAACCAATAAGAACGCAAGGAGAAACAGGTACCTCACTCCCACAGCTAGAGACTTCAAC
>NW_006477966.1:0-358 GCF_000325575.1 Pteropus alecto | reverse complement strand
CCCTCTGCTTCCATCATTGCCTCTTATCTGACTCTGCCATTCCCGCCTTCCTCCTATAAGGAAGGATCCTCACGCCCACCCAGATAACCCAGGAGAATCTTCCCATATCAAACTCTTTAACTTAATCACATCTGCAAAATCTCTTTTGCGTTTGAGGTAGCAGATTCATAGGTTCCAGGGATTAGGATGTGGACATGCTTTTGTTGGGGGAGGGCATTATTCTGTTTACCAAGGTACTTCGTGCACACCTGCTTCCAGAGAGCAGGAGAGCGGAACAGGGGGGTAAAACAGGAAGGAGGAAAGGTGGCTGAAAGACACTTTACTGAGTTGGCCATCACATGAGATCTTGTGAAGACGT
>NW_006477965.1:0-358 GCF_000325575.1 Pteropus alecto | reverse complement strand
CTTGCATATTTCTATGCTTTTGACATTAAGAAAATGTGCATCCTCCAACAGTGCCTGTGGCTTTTTTTCTCTCAATAGCAACAGTCTCCTAAAACCTCTTGTCAGCATTTCATACTTATTTAGGAAGTGTAATGAAGAATTAGAGATTTCTGAGCATCCAGAACTCACATTTTCTTGATGCTTGTTCAAAGTATAATTTTTTTATACATAAATTTAAATATGTCTTCTTTAATAACTGAAGAATGCAATGTTCATAGTTCTTTTGACATCCGGGTGATATTCACTTAACATTTTAATTCAATTTTTATGTACTGACTTTTTCTTATCTGTAACATGTAGAAGGAGAGATTCATCCTTA
>NW_006477964.1:0-358 GCF_000325575.1 Pteropus alecto | reverse complement strand
TTTTTTATAATTCTGAAATTCAGATTATGCTCACTTTCTTTACAGTTGTATTTTACCACTAAATCATTAATACCATCTCTTTCTTATATCTAGGTTAAGAAAGGTATCTCATGCCAAATATAAACTTGATTATATTTTTATATTTGGTTAGGGAAATAGTGGTTGTTGGTCTTTTTATCCTTTCTGTATTTCTCAGTTTTTTTCTGAGTATTAATGAAATAAGGAGAAAATAAAAAATATCTTGACAAAGAAGAGTATGTACATCTATTATCATACTGTATATATATCTTAGAGTATAGGTGACAGTGTATTTATTATATACCTAAGAAAATAGGTATATAGTAACTTTTTGAAAGTT
>NW_006477963.1:0-358 GCF_000325575.1 Pteropus alecto | reverse complement strand
GCATCTGGCTCCAGCCCTTTCTCTGCCCTCCGCAATGGCTTTAGACAAGTCCCTGACAGCTTTGCATTGGTAGCTCGTTGTTGTTGTTTTGTTGTTTAAATATAAGAAGTGGTGATAATACTACTTGGTGGCATATTTTAGTAAAACATTCTCCATCGTCACGTGTAAACTAGACGGTAAATGTTTTCTTTTTCTTAGTAAGCCTGCATAATTGTGTTGTGAACTTTTCTACTCTGGGCAAAGTTCATAAAGTCACCAGGTGAACAAAGCGAAAGAGGAGATAGTACATGGCCTTTTGGCCAAGGGGGTCTTGATACTTAAGTATGACTCTGACCAAGGATATGCAGTGGTTAAGAAC
>NW_006477962.1:0-358 GCF_000325575.1 Pteropus alecto | reverse complement strand
CAAAAACAGTTTTTATATTTTATTTTCACATTGAAGTCAGATTTGCTTCAGCTTCAGGGAGCGTGTGTATTTAAAATTCAATTAACACTGGCAGTGAGCTGCGCTTTTTTCTAAATGGGAAATGGGTTAAGAAAAAAGGGTTCTGTGGCTAAAAAGGGTTTGTTAGTCTTATCCGAGCTGTCATTCTCCTGATGGTCATCAGCCAAAGCCTAGGACGTTCAAAAACTCAGCATTTTCAGGGACGTGAGTCTAATGACTAAGAATTTCAGTAATGGGGAGACTGCGCAAAGGACACCTGGACAAGCTTCAAGGTCAGTCATGCTGCCACCCTGGGCAGGGCTGGGCTAAGTTCTTGACG
>NW_006477961.1:0-358 GCF_000325575.1 Pteropus alecto | reverse complement strand
AAATGAGATTGACAGACTCGTTTTTCAGATCACATGTCTCCTTGTCATTACACTTGGGTCTGAACTACCCTACACGTGTGAAAGATTTTGTGTCCTGAATGGGAAATGGGTAGAGTAGCTGAGTGTCCTACCTCACGGGAGTGTTGTGAGGATCTTGATTCCATCCCCTACTTTTGTTCCCCTCTTGGGACAGAGGAAGGGAAGCCGTGGGTTTCGTGTAACGCTCCTGTCTCGCCTCCTCAAGCAGCATTTTTACAGCAGGGGCTTATGTCTCAGGGCCTTTACTGTTAGTTAAGAACCCTTTAGACAGAAAGTGACCGTGCCAGGGGCAAACTCTGGGCCGCAGTAATATATTGTG
>NW_006477960.1:0-358 GCF_000325575.1 Pteropus alecto | reverse complement strand
CCACCCCGGCCAGGAAATCCTGCTCCGCCTAGGCCTCAGTTTCCCCATCTGCGCTTGGTGTAAATCCTGGGGTTGCTTCCAGCCTGAGCATTCAGCCACCAGTGCGGCACAGCAGGATGGGGGGAGTGGGGGGTGAGGCAGGCAGGCTGGGGGCTGTTCAGTCACAGACCTGGACCACTGCCTGCACTCCCCCAGATGGCCGCCTGCTTGCCCAGTGTGACACAGCATTGCAAGCTTCTTGCGCCTTTGTAAAGCTGGCTTCTGAGCACACACAGAGGCTTCATTTATCAGCCCAGCAGGGGCGTGAACCGAGGAAAAGACAGAGCTGAGTCCCCAGCATCCATTACAGCCGCCCCCC
>NW_006477959.1:0-357 GCF_000325575.1 Pteropus alecto | reverse complement strand
TATCTATCTATCTATCTATCTATCTATCTATAGTGGCTTTCCATTGCCTGGATCCAAACCCCTAATCTTGGCACTGAAAACTCAGTTACATCCAGTTCTAATCTCCTCCCCTGTCTTTCACCATCTTCTCTCTATCACGCATTCCTTTCTACTAATGTCCACATGTCTGAAGTATGCTCCACACTCTCTACCTGAGGTTCCCTAAATTAGTTAGCTTTAGTTGCCCACGGAGGTCACCTCCTCACCAATGCAAGCTGTATTTATTTCCTTTCTTTCCATTTTTACATTCCTATTCTTTTAATGAAGGGATCCACAACCCCCGGGCTTCAGACCGGTACTGGTCTGTGGCCTGTTAGG
>NW_006477958.1:0-358 GCF_000325575.1 Pteropus alecto | reverse complement strand
GGGTAGAGCACAGCCTGTGGTGTACCTTCCAGTTTCTAGGATAATGGATGGCAGATGGCTCACAGGTGAGTCCCCCAACTTAACTGCCCTTGGGTGGAGAACGCTGCCTCACTTGAGGTCGCACCCCTTCTTGGGGGCAGCCCACATCCAATGTTTGGCTGATGTAGGGTGTTAAGGCCTGGTCCCCTTGTTCCAATTCAGGACAACTTTGTTGGGCACCCAGCCCCTTTGAGGTCTTTTCTGGGACTCCATTGCAGACCAAATTCTCAAGCCCACAAGTATTGATCCCAAAAGCTCCCTAACAAACGTCTTGCACATAAATCTCCAGTTCAGAGAGATTCTTGGGGAGAAAAAAAAA
>NW_006477957.1:0-358 GCF_000325575.1 Pteropus alecto | reverse complement strand
AACATCATTGTAATATTGATTTATCCTATTACTGTACAAAAAGTGTGTTTCCACTGGTCCAAATGTATTTCTGTATTTTTCAGGGTAAGCTTTTTCTTGTGTAGGGTTTGTCTCATTTCATGTTGATTTTATTTTTGAGTATTTTATCTTTTAGATTAAATTGGTTTATAACATTACATAAATTTCAGGTATACAGCTTTATAGTATGACATCTGCACACTCAATTGTGTGCTCACCGGGTGGAGTCTAGTTTCCTTCCATCACCATATTTGACCCCCTTTACTCTCTTTGTCCTCCTTCCACCCCATTTCCCTTCTGGGAACCACCATTCTGTTTTCTGTGAGTTTTTTGTTTGTTT
>NW_006477956.1:0-358 GCF_000325575.1 Pteropus alecto | reverse complement strand
GAGAGAGAGAGAGAGAGAATAAGAATAAACATAAGAATAGGAAATGGCTGGCTGGCCCCAAAATGCCTCAAAAATCTTGAGACAGGAGAGTCACCCCCACTCCCAGACTGGCCCCCAAAACTGGCAGTGAGTCTCCTTCTGCAGGGAGACAGCTCCTCACCTCCTTCTCCCGCCGTCCATCCCCTCCCTCCCCCTTTGCTCTGTGCTCTTTGATTCTTCCATCACCTGATGCCTGTGTCCTGCCCACAGCATCCAGCAGATTCAGTGTTGCTTGGATAAGATGTGCCTCATCTACAAGCAGTTCAAGAAATCCAGGATGAGGCCAGGTGAGACATGAGAAGAGAAAAACATTTCTCAG
>NW_006477955.1:0-358 GCF_000325575.1 Pteropus alecto | reverse complement strand
TGAGGCTGATGATGCCACACACGTGCCAGGAGGGTGTGAAACGTTTTATCACTCACATAATGAGGGTGTCTGGGGAGAGCAGGCATCCAAGTCATTCTGAAATGGCTTGAGCAGTGGGAGGGGCAGATGGCTTTGGTTTTTATTGTCATTGGGGGTAGGGCCAGGGTGAGCAGTGGCTGGGTTTGCACGGTTTGAACCTTCTGCCAGCACCAAGGGAGGAAGCGAGTCCCTTTTCTTGTTGGCTCGTCCAGAGACGAGGCACAGGGGACAGAGGAGGAGCGGGTTTACATACTGTCAGCGGTCAGACATCGAAAATGGGGCAAAGACAGAAAAAGTTGAAAATCGCACGATATCACTT
>NW_006477954.1:0-358 GCF_000325575.1 Pteropus alecto | reverse complement strand
AGGCTCAGTCTTTCCGCGCTGCCTGTGGCTGTCTTCGGACTGCAGGCACAGGTGACTAGCTGCCATGCAGACCGATGGGCCCGCTTCACCCCTGGAACTCCGCTTGGTGCACGTCAACGCTCGGGAGGAAAGGTACGCTCCCACAGCGTTCGGGTTTCTAGGCCCTGCTGTTACTGCCCACCGTGCCCCGAGCCCAGGGCCCCACTGAGGACACCCCATTGCTTCTGCTATCTCCGGGAAGTTCCAGTAGCCCCTAGGACCCAGATACCTGAGATAACGTCCCCAAGACTCTCCCCGTCCTTAACTGACCCCTCCACTCCACAGCCCACCGTCCTCCCTTGTCCTGGTCCCGCCAGGC
>NW_006477953.1:0-358 GCF_000325575.1 Pteropus alecto | reverse complement strand
AGGGTTAGGGTTAGGGTTATGTTAAGGTAGTGGTAGGGCTAGGGGTAAGTTTAGGTTAAGGTTTAGAGATAAGTTTATGTTTAGAATTAGGGTTACCTTTAGGGCAAGGGGTTCGAGTTAGTGTTGCGTTTAGCTTTAGGGTTTGAATCAGGGTAGGGTTAGAGTTAGGGGTAGGGTTATCGTTATGTTTATGGTTAGGGTTAGCTTTAGATTTAGAATTAGAATTAGGGTTAGCCGTTAGAGTTAGGGTTAGTTTTAGGTTGTGTTTAGGGCTAGGTTTAGGGTTAGAATTAGGGTTAGGTCAGTGTTAGAGTAGCTTTAGGGTTAGGATTATCATCAGGGTTAGGGTTAGGGTTAG
>NW_006477952.1:0-358 GCF_000325575.1 Pteropus alecto | reverse complement strand
TTATAAGGTAAACATATACTTATAAACCTTATTTGACCTGGCAATCATTCTCTTATGTTTAGATATTTTCCCGAGTGAATTGAAAACTTATGTTCACTAAAAACCTGTACATGAATGTTGTTAGTGGGTTTATTCATAATCACCAAAAACTAGAAATAACCCAAATGTTCCTTAACTGATGAATGGATGATAACACTGTGATACATCCACAAAATGGAATACTACTGAGGAAAAAAAAACAAAAACTATTAACCCACAAAAATATGGATGAATCTCAAATGTGTTATTCTAAGTGAAAGAAGTCAAACTCAAGAAACTACTTGCTATATGATTCCATTTATAGGACATCCTGGAAAAG
>NW_006477951.1:0-358 GCF_000325575.1 Pteropus alecto | reverse complement strand
GGCTTAATTTGGTCACATTTCCCAGAACCTCAATTTGAGATTGAGTGTGTGCAAACCAGCCAAGAGTAGGCAGCAGTGGCCTCTCCGCTGGGTAAGCCAGTAACCTGGGTGACAGTCACTCCTTGAAAGCCTCCCACCCTTATGTCATACCTACCTGTAGAGTGTGCCGGAATGTGGGCAGGAGATCCAGCAGAGTGGGTCGCATGGACCAGTCTGGGTCACTGAAATAGCAGCTTCTCAGACTGATGCTCCTGATTGGGATCTCCTGCAAGAGAATCCGGACCAAGCGCTCGTACTTCATGACTCGCTCAAAGAAGAAGTTCACCTTCAAGTTGGTGGTGTGCCTGGCCAGCTTGGC
>NW_006477950.1:0-358 GCF_000325575.1 Pteropus alecto | reverse complement strand
AGCTTTCAGGCGACAGCCACATCACCACACCGACCTCATTGTCACGTAACAGACGAGCTTCGCATGCAACTCCCTGTAAGCGTGAAAACAAAGGTGGCTTCGTCCCCGCGTAAGGACAGGCGAGGCCCCTTCTAAAAGTCTGCCTTCTGCGAACTCCCCTCCATCTGGAATTTCTCTCGTGCGGACCTAACTCTCAACGTTTCCAGGCGACAGCTGCGTAGCTCCGGGCTCCATGCGTGTCCTCGCTGCTGAGCGAAGCCCGCGGAAGAATTTACGGCACCGGAACATGAGGACAAAGGGCCGGGCCGTGTGAGACCCGGGGAAGCGGAGTGTGCATCGATCCACGCAGCGGATGATC
>NW_006477949.1:0-358 GCF_000325575.1 Pteropus alecto | reverse complement strand
CCCCATTTAATAAAGAAAAACTGTTGCTCAGAGATACTGAGTAGCTTGCCAATGGTCGTATTTCCCTTTCCTGAGCCCTGGTTCATTTTCAGTTTTTCCTTTATCAGTACATGGTACTACTACCTAGCCTAGGTCTGAAAGCTAGGATTTATCAGTGACACTTCTCCTTAATTTTCCACATCAAGTCTGTCACCAATTTTGTCCTCCCCCTATTCCTAATCAATCATCTTCTCTTTATTCCCACTGCTTCACCAGGTCTGTGAAAGTAGTGTTGCAGGTGCTTTTTGGCATTCCTTCTTACCTTCTAATTCTTTCTTAACTCTACCTCACTGAAGGCAGAGTAATTTTTTTTTTTTTT
>NW_006477948.1:0-358 GCF_000325575.1 Pteropus alecto | reverse complement strand
ACAACACCCAACACAAGTAATTGTGTCTAACTGAGAAGGTGAGAAAATCTAGTCTGGACCAGCACTTCTCCAACTTCAGAGTGCATTTTAGTCACCCAGGATTCTAGTTCAAATGCACAATCTGATTTATCAGGTCCTGGAGGACTCGAGATTCTGAAAATCAAATCATTTCCCAGGTGTTTTGATGCTGCAGGTCCCAGGCTGTGGACCCGGACTCTCAGTAGCCAGACTGTGGTTCTGTGTCAAAGTCAGACGTAGGTAGTTTTAGGACTTTCGAACCAAAATTTTATTTGTATGTAGTTTGAATGAATAGTGTCGTCACTTATTCCAGAAGCTGTTATAAATTCTGTGCTTGATT
>NW_006477947.1:0-358 GCF_000325575.1 Pteropus alecto | reverse complement strand
CGGGCCGTTCCCCCCACATCCGCCTCCACCCCAGGGTGCGAGGACTGAGCAGGGGCTGCCTGGCGCCGACGGCTCGGGGCGCGTCCACGCACCACGCAGGTCCCGCGCCAGCTGGGGGCGGGACTCCGGGGCTGGTCGTAGGTGAGGGTGACCGCCGGTCGGCCGGGATGGTGGCGGCTGCTGGGCTGCTCGCCTGCTTCTCCGCCGCCCACCTGGCTCCCGGGGACTGGATCTGCAGTGACCCAACAGGGTTCAGTGGTAACCAGCCCTGGTGGGAGGAGGGGGGACCTACCTGGCCCCCGCCTCGCCCTAGGCCCCGGTGCTCCCTTCAGCCCTGCTGCTCGTTCGCGTAAATATG
>NW_006477946.1:0-358 GCF_000325575.1 Pteropus alecto | reverse complement strand
TCTGTGTCTATGAGTTTTTGTTTGTTTGTCTTGTCTGTTGGTTGCTCTCAGTTTTATATCCCACATATTAGTGGAATTATGTGGTTCTCACCTTTTTCTGTCTGGCATATTTCACTGAGCATGATAATCTCAAGTCCATCCATGTGGTTGCAAATGGCAGAACTTGTCTCTATTTTTCACAGTTTTTCTCCCAATCTTCACATTTTTTTAAAAAATAACTATTTTTAGAGCAGCTTTAGATTCGTAGCAAAATTAAGTGGAAGTACAGAGATTTCCCATATACTCATGGCCCCCACACATGCATACCTCCTTTATTATCAGCACCCCCACCAGAGTGGTACATTTGTTATAACTGATG
>NW_006477945.1:0-358 GCF_000325575.1 Pteropus alecto | reverse complement strand
CTCGGCCGGGCACCAATGTCCTCGGAGCTGCCCTCGGGCCTGGGGGTGCGGCCTGGGGCAGGTCGCATGCGTGAGCTTCGGGTCGGTTGTTTGGTCTGCATCTTGCCCGTGTCGCTTGTGGCTTGTGTGTGTGGCAAGAAGTCTAACTTCTCCGGGCCACGGCGCCCCTCTGTCGAAGGGGACGGACAGCGGCCCGCACATCGTGCATCGCCGAGCGTGTGGCCTGAAGTGGCAGAGATGGCGCGGCACGCCCTGCCCGGCGGATACGAGCGGCCCCTGCCTCCTGCACCGCTCGCTCACCCCGCACGCACCCGCCGCACCCCGGTCTGTGCCCGCTCCGTCCTGGTGCTGAGGACAC
>NW_006477944.1:0-358 GCF_000325575.1 Pteropus alecto | reverse complement strand
TTGGCTGTGCAGGGCCTGAGCATGCCCTTCCTGAAAGCCTGAGAAAATCTGGCTTTCTCCACCAGGGCTCCCTTAGGGCTGAGGAGTTCCTGAGACATTTGCAATGTAAAGGGCAGTCACCCTCCATGACGCAGGGGATGAGATACCATCTGTACAGCAGTATATTTAGAAGACAGGAAACAGCCCTCCAGCCTGCCCTTGACTTTGCGGCGGCAGCGTTTGCCTTGTGAGCGCCCCCCAGTTGACCCAGAGGCTGCAGGGCGAAGTGAGAGGAAATGGTTCTGGCCTCGGAGTGATGAGTGCCTTTCTTCCCCTTCCTCCCTTCCTCTCTCTCTCTCTCTCTCGCTCTCTCTCTCTC
>NW_006477943.1:0-358 GCF_000325575.1 Pteropus alecto | reverse complement strand
GGGTCACGGACAACACCTTCTCACTGTGACCTCACGTGGCGGAGGGGCAGGGAGCTCTCTGTCATAAGGACACTAATCCCACCATGGGACTCCACCCTCCCTCGTGAACTTGTCTCCTCCTGAGGCCCCGCCTCCTGACACTGCCGCCCTGGGGGTCGGGTGCCAGCATGCGGATTGGGGGCACGCACGTTGTCCAGTGCGCCACCGTCCGACTACTGCTGCAAATGCCAAGTGCGCAGCTGCTCGCGCTCTGGAGGCCTGGCTAGGGCCACCGCCATGACTGGGACGAGGCGCACTCCTCCGCTGGCCTGTGGCCTTCCCGCGTGTCCTGGCCACAGCATGAGCTGGGCGTAGCTGG
>NW_006477942.1:0-358 GCF_000325575.1 Pteropus alecto | reverse complement strand
GCCGACTCCCAGGCCAGCTCGGAACGGCAGCCTGAACGAAGCGATCAACTTCACACAGCAATTTTCTGTAAAGCCTCTTGGCTCGTCTCCAGAGCCAGCCTCATGTTTTTTTTCATATTTCAGAAGCGCAACGAGATTAATTCCAGCCTCTTCACGTGTGGTGCTATCGGTTCCACGTGGGAGTCCCGCGTGCACACGCCACGGCCCCACGGGCTCCGCACCGGCGGGTGGTGTGGGGAGCGGCCGGGGCAAGCACACAGGCTTCTTCCGTGCCGGCTGGGTTTGTTCTGTCCTGTCCCGCCCCCGACCCCGTCTTTCATCCTTAATCACAGTCCGGATCCTACATTATCAGAGATAG
>NW_006477941.1:0-358 GCF_000325575.1 Pteropus alecto | reverse complement strand
TTTTATTTTATGGCATTTTAAATAATATTAATTAAAAATTTCCCCCATTTTTGTACTAGTACATAAGAATTTAGTTGATTTTGGTATACTTACCTTATATCATAAAATACTATATAAATTTGAATCATCCACATATGACACACAAATATTTTATCAAGATGTTCACATATCATTTGATTAATGGGAAACAATTAAAATGTTATATAAACAGCCCAGTAAATAAATTTTTACTATTTATGTTGCAGATTATATAGTTTTTCTGTACGTATTCGTGTGAGGTTTGCAAAACTAGATCATCAGTAGATCATAGAGAAGGTTTATGAGCCTCAGATTCAAATTCAACATCAACTGGAAAGAA
>NW_006477940.1:0-358 GCF_000325575.1 Pteropus alecto | reverse complement strand
CTTGCAGGTTAAAATCAGGCTCCCTCCTTCTCCCCAGCCCATCCCCGGCCCGGAGAAGACACAGGAGAGTCCCACGGGGACTGTCCTGCTCGCCCGGCTCCGATCCTCTGTCCCTTCCTGCTTTCTGCTCTCCACTCTCGTCCCTCTCCGCGGCCCCGCGCCGACTCTGTCCACTTCACGAGCCCCTAAGCCCAGAAAGGTTTCCGTTTACCACAGACCCCTCCCCGTCCTTCTCTTTTAGGCGTGTCGGAAGTTAAAGGGCAAGGGAGATTTGTGATCTGGGTGTAAATGCTGGAGTGGAGAATGGAATCCTATTTTGAAATTATTAAAATGAGTTCTTTTCGTTTCTCCTCTGAAT
>NW_006477939.1:0-358 GCF_000325575.1 Pteropus alecto | reverse complement strand
GCTCCAGTGGCTCTCCATCTCCTAGGGTCAAAGCCAAAGTCCTCACCACGGCCAGCAAAGCCTCCACGACCTAATTCCCTCGTCCCCCAGGTCCCTCTTGACCTTCGAGCACTCTCCACCTCATTCACCCCAACCCAGGCATCTGGCTTCTATTCCTTAAGAAACACCAGATACACTCCAACCCCAGGGCCTCTGCACTTAGTGTTCCCTCTCACTGGAATGCTCTTCCCCAGATATTTACGTGACTCCCTCACTTCCTCCCAGCCTCTACTAAAATACCACTCTGCCAAGAGGTCTTCCCTGAGAACCCTATCTAAAATAGCCCCTTCTTCCATTACTCTCTAGCCCCTTATTTTAT
>NW_006477938.1:0-358 GCF_000325575.1 Pteropus alecto | reverse complement strand
TGGCAGAAGCCATTGTTCCTTTGTTGAGCCCTCACTCCACCTTCCCCAGGCTGCAGACAGACCCAGGCAAGTGCCAAGACTGAGTTGCCATCAACCTAACTAATACCTTTCACCCTGTCCTGGCAATTCCCTGAAGCCCTACCCCACCTGACCTGTGGGCCCACCTAAGCCACTTCCAGTGTCTTTTCCATACAAATGGGCTATCTTGGCTCATGCTGCAGGCTTTCCTAAAATCTTCCAAAGGTTCATGAACCCCTAACAAGCAGCATCTGATCTCAGCATGCCCCATATCTCTTGCTAAGCTGGCCCCAGCCTAGCATAAGCAGCAGCCGATCTCAGTTCGCAGCTCAGCCTCTCC
>NW_006477937.1:0-358 GCF_000325575.1 Pteropus alecto | reverse complement strand
ATGCTGATACATCTCTCTTGGCTTCCACTGGAGGGTAATCCGATTTTTGACCCTCTTCCTTCCTCCTTCCGCTCACATCTACCCCCAGGGCAAGGGTTAGATTGTGGATTAAGGCAACAGAAAACTTGGGACCCAGATAGACCTCCCCCTTCTCCCTATTCTCTGCTATTCTTGGTCCTCTAACTAAGGCTAGCTCCTTCCCTCTATGCAGCCTGAATTGGCTTCATTCATAATCTCTATTTTGAACCCAAGGTAAGTCAACAATTACTGTCAGCTCAAGTGTTGTCAGGACCCTTGTCTTTCTGATTTAAGAAAGTGAGAAAAGACTGGTCTCAGTGAATGAGCTTTTGCAAGAAGG
>NW_006477936.1:0-358 GCF_000325575.1 Pteropus alecto | reverse complement strand
AAAAAAGATTGACACTCTGTTAAGAAGCAAGGAAGAGGTCAGGTCCTAGAAAGAAATTTTACCTATGGTCAGCAAAGGGCACCAAGATGTCTGGGACAATCTTCACCCGGGCTTTGGGCTGGGAGGGAATTTCATATAGGAAAGAGAGAGAGGGAAGAGAGATCAGAGTCCAGATTTGTTATTTTGTTACTTGAAAGGATACTGTTTCTCAGAATCCAGGTTCTCTCTGGGTAGGGAATCTCCTGAATTAGTTTTCCTGGAAGGATGCCATGCTTGCCCTCGAAGTAACTCTATGCTGGAAATCTCCAGGTCCAGTGGGCGGTTTCGCTCTTGCCACGTGGAGCTGCATTGCATTGGC
>NW_006477935.1:0-358 GCF_000325575.1 Pteropus alecto | reverse complement strand
CTTGGATAGCAGGTTTTAGAATTGGAATAAAATCAGGGCTACTTTCATGTTCAATACTACATTAGTATTGAAAAGCACTCACTTTTGGGGGAAACAATATAGTATAGTCTTAGCCAAGAAAATATTTGGTCATTCTCTCATCATTTCAGGCTACATGGTTTGGTCAGCACAGAGAAGGATGTAAATGGGATTCTCATTTTTAAAACCTGGACCACTAAAAGTTTCTCTCAACCCTGAGCATGTTGCTTTCTGCAAGTATGATCCGGTAGATTGAGTATGTGGACAATAGGTCAGTGGATTCCCTGAGGAAGTTTTCTGTTCCCCATCTTCTCTCAATATGGCATGAAGGAAAATGATG
>NW_006477934.1:0-358 GCF_000325575.1 Pteropus alecto | reverse complement strand
AACAAAGCGTTCCCTGGGCTGTGCTTGTCCCTAAGGACACTTCCCATTTCTCTCATGGGCACTATCTGCTCCTTTGGAAGTTCCCATGGACATTATCTCCCTGCTCCACTCTAGGACAGGGCTGGTCTCATCCTCCCCAGTACTAGCGAGGCAGCACATCCAGCTCTCAGGTGCCGGGCGAAGACCTTTGTTCCCAGGGATGAGGCAATTCCCCTCCTCTCAGTTCACATATAAAACAATGCCTGCTCTTAGCTGGCTGCCTTTTCCTGCAGCTCCAACTGAAATCATGCTGAAGCCTCCTTGTATTGTGAATAATAAATGGCATGTACCAGTCTCCTGGCCTTCCTGGTGGTTTTTT
>NW_006477933.1:0-358 GCF_000325575.1 Pteropus alecto | reverse complement strand
GCAGGGAAGCCAGAGAGCAAGAATAGTGAAGCAGAAGTTCAAAGTATGTTTTGAGCAGACTGGGCTACAGCAGCAGCATTTCCTGAGACACTGGATTCAAGCATGGTCTAGGCGTGGCATCCAGCACCTGACCCCAGGTAGATCCTAGTTTCCTGAAAGGCTCCTCTGTTCACTTCAACATTTTGTGCAACATACCTTTGTAGCTTTAATCACTCTTTCTCTTTGCGCCTCCCTAAATTTTTACATAACCAATGCCTGTTCTGAATTCCACCTTTGTATTTTGTTTTGCCTACAGCTTCCAGAGAGAGAAACTATGGTGTGGACATCTACAGTGGAAACCTGTGATATGGACATTGAA
>NW_006477932.1:0-358 GCF_000325575.1 Pteropus alecto | reverse complement strand
GTGCATCCACCACAAACTATCTATCTACTTCTCCAGACATGAATACCCAGATTACTTTCATCTCCATACTACCCTGAACAGCACTGGGGTGCAAAACTAGAGCAGAACTGCTGCCTGATAATAGTATATTATCTCCTTGCTTTACTACACTAATCACACCAATAAGGTGTGAAGTTTCTTAAGCTCATCCCTCTAGCAGTGCTTGACATTATCCAGCTTTCTAATTATAGCCAACCTAAAAGGTTTAAATTGATCTGTCTTTATCTTAATTTGCATTACTGTGAACAAATTTGAATTTCTTTATATGCTCCTTTGTCTTATTTTCATTTTGAAAAATTTAGCTAGTTACTTTGCAAGT
>NW_006477931.1:0-358 GCF_000325575.1 Pteropus alecto | reverse complement strand
TTCCTCTTCCGGTGTCTAATGGAGAGGAGGCCTTGCTCTAAGTAGTGTGGGCTCAGTAAAGGGAGGGCGTTGTCTAGGCCCTGCAGGGAGTAAAGGTGAGAAATGGTCGGAACCCCATCGCAGGGTACATGGATCCAAACCTTTGGAGACCCCTCATGATCCCATGGGAGGCTCTGGGCAGGTGCGGTCAGATGTGAGGCCCCCCACTTCCTTCTGTTCAGTCTCAGGAGTGTGTGGTCCTGTTCTCAGTGTTTTGCCTCAGGCCAGCAGTGTATTTCCTGGGGTGGAGGTCCTGGCAGAGCAAAGGTGAGCAGCGTGAGTGGGCCAGGAGGGGACCATTCATCTTAACAGAGGGGAC
>NW_006477930.1:0-358 GCF_000325575.1 Pteropus alecto | reverse complement strand
TAGGTTGTCTTTTCATTTTGTTGATTTTTCCTTTACTCTACAAAATGTTTTTAGTTTGATGTAGTCTCATTTATTTTTTTAAATTATACTTTAAATATATGAGTTGTGAGTATATATAGGAAAAATAATTTAACATAAATTTATGAGTTTATTTTAAATTTTAGAAAACCCAAAGGGCTCATCAAAACTACCATTTTATTTTTAAAAAGTTTTTTAAACTATCGTTTTAAAATTATGGTTGCTTACGATGAATTTTTAAAGACACTGAATCAATTTAATTTTAAGAAAAATATTAAATAAGTAAAATTTTTATACGATCTTGGATTGTTAAGGGTGGAAAATTTTCAAGTGAGCAAAC
>NW_006477929.1:0-358 GCF_000325575.1 Pteropus alecto | reverse complement strand
GGGACGGGCGGAGGGACGGGGGACGGGCGGAGGGACGGGGGATGGGCGGAGGGACAGGGGTCGGGCGGAGGGACCGGCAGAGGCAGAACAAGTTAGTCCCAGGGGCCTGAGCCCCACGTAGGCAGAACCAGCCCCTTGTCCCCGCGGTGAACCGGCCCATGCCCCAAAACCTCACCTCTGCCGGGTGCTGGGCTTCTTGGGGTCGCAGTCCTGCCCAGTCCTCCAAGCTCCCGGGTTCCGGCTTGCACTGGTGGCCCTGCCCCACCCCCCGTCTCTGTCTGCCTGCCTCTGCGGTCCCCGAACATGTCCCCGTTCTGCTCAGCTCACACACCATCTCGATCTGCCATTCCTCCCCGTG
>NW_006477928.1:0-358 GCF_000325575.1 Pteropus alecto | reverse complement strand
TACATCTTTGGATTCTGTTTTGTGCTCAACCACCTGGTAAAAGATACGAAGTTAACGATGTCTGAGTCTGCCAAGAGCATCTCTTGCTGAGATGGCTGGCTGAACGGACTAACTTTATTCCATGAGGTCTTCCCTTCAGCCCCTCAACTAGCTCAAGTCTGGTCTGTGTTCCTGTTGGCTGGCCAGCTCTCTTTAGTGGGTCTCATCTTGCCTATATTTTTCTTTTAAACAGATGTCACAAACCCAAATGCCTGCAGAGATCAAGTGGGTGACCTAAAAAAAAAAAAAAATCGGGGCAAGTTGAAACCTTAACTGGGGAGGAAAAGGCACCCCTGGAACAAGTACCACTGCTGAGCCC
>NW_006477927.1:0-358 GCF_000325575.1 Pteropus alecto | reverse complement strand
ACCCCCAAACACCCCATAGAGGCACAAATCCATGGACAAGGGAGGTCAAGGAAAGGGAGGGCGACAGGCCAGGGGAAATCACAGGTACCCAGTTGGAAGATGAACACAGCCATGTCCCCACAGAGTGGCCTTGAGAATTACCAGGAGACAGCTGCAGATGGGCAGGAGCGTGCTCACAGTCCCGCAAGGCTCTGGACACCCGTGTGTCCCATGGCTGTTCAGGCAGAAAAACGACCCCCACCCTGTGCAGTTGATCCACTTACTGTTGTCTCTTAGACCCATTTTCCAGTTCCAGGCCCATGATACAGTGGTACATGGTACAGTGGAAGCCTTGAGGGTCAATGAGTCAGTCAACAAA
>NW_006477926.1:0-358 GCF_000325575.1 Pteropus alecto | reverse complement strand
AAAAAAAAAAAAAAAATTCTTACTAAAGCATGCATATTGTGTTTGATAACTTTATAATAGATATGATAGATAACTACTGCAAGGGGAAAGACATAACGCAGAGGGACAGATTTTGAAAGGCAGAATTTTGGACTCCATATCCTGTGAGAAAAGAGATACTCTCACAGTCAAGTAATGAGTGAAGCACATACACCTTAAACCCCCTCTCATGCCTGCACATAAAAACTGCATTGTTTTTTAAGGTAGAAAGATGTGCTTGATTCTACATTTTATTGTGTCTAATAGGTTACAATGCTCTTTGCACATAATGTGTGACAGGGTCAAGGAGAATGTTTTTAATGTTTTTAATATAAGAGGT
>NW_006477925.1:0-358 GCF_000325575.1 Pteropus alecto | reverse complement strand
TTAATAAAGAGAAAGCAAGGGTAAAAAGAGAGTTTGAATTAAAATACCTGGGATTCTCATTCTACTTTTTTCCCCATAATTTAGGAAAATTGCCTAAACTCCACTTAAAACTTTCCATATCTAAAAAAAAAAAGACAGTTAAATATATCTACTCAATCTAATTTGAAGATTATATTGCAAAGAAGAAAAAGGGAGTTTTATAATATAGCCATTAAAAACTAGAAAGTTCATATACACTATATACAATATGTTTTAAAATACATTTTTAAGAAATCTAACACTAATATTTTATTCCAGGTATACATTTATAAATAAAAAATTTCCAAGTGATTGTTATAATCATGTAAAAGTTTTCAGA
>NW_006477924.1:0-358 GCF_000325575.1 Pteropus alecto | reverse complement strand
CAACAGCCATGGGGACTTTCTGAAAGGTAGATATTCTTCTGTTTTATACCGTTTAAGGGGATTTCTTTTCCTGACAATAGAAGCCCGTTCTCAGAGACAGCGTCTACTCCGGGTCACAACAAAATCTGCTCCCTCCTCCTACGCCTCTGTCTTTCCTCCCCCGCTCCCGGTTCCTGCTTCTCTGTCACCGCGTGTCTTCTGCGGACGTCACCTGAAACATGTAATTGTCCTGGAGGAAGCGGAAGGCTCTAACAGAACCCTCATCGTACAGATGAAGAAACCGACGCTCAAAGATTCAACGAGGCCTGGTCACCTCACCGCCCTGGTTTTATCTGCCTTTCTTACTTGTCCCCATTTA
>NW_006477923.1:0-357 GCF_000325575.1 Pteropus alecto | reverse complement strand
CATGTCAGGGCCAAGGCCATGGCTTCCATGAGCTGGTCCATTCCTGGGGCACATGGGACTCCTCTGGCCGACTTTGGCTGGAAGTGTCCCTGATAATCTTTCTGAACCTCCCTCGGACCGCAGAGCAGTCACCCATCCTTCCTCCCTCTCTTTCGCTATGTGTCATACAACAGATCTCATACATCGAAGTCTGTTGGTGCTTCAAGCTCCTCTGGCTTCCTCCCCATATTCTCTCACAGATGATTCTCCTCATAACATCCTTGCTTTTATAATTCTATCTAATTCTTGGAGGACCAGGACTGACTCAGGGGCTACAGAGATGATTAACAAAACCCTTGAACTGTGGAGCTTAAAATT
>NW_006477922.1:0-357 GCF_000325575.1 Pteropus alecto | reverse complement strand
CAGGAATGAACAGAGTAATAAAAGTTTCTCTGTTTCCTTTACCTCTTTCATTACCAATAAAATTTATCTGTGGAAGCTCAAAACTACTGCATTATCATTGCTATTTTAAGATCAATGGACAAAAATAGGAAACGTTGTTCTCTTAACACAGGTTCTATCAAAGTACATTAAACCTTTACCACTGATTAAATCACACATCAATGAAAATAATCAATTGCAACAACCAAAAGAATGTTAGTAATTTTACACTTTAAATTCAGTTAGTTTTAGTTGCCAACAATAAGCCAGGAGACCCAACTTGACTGTTTAAAAACAAAGCAGAGAACGATTATTGCCATAAACCTCAGCGGGTCAGTG
>NW_006477921.1:0-353 GCF_000325575.1 Pteropus alecto | reverse complement strand
TTCGGGAAAATGTCTATTCAGGTCCATTGCCCATTTTTTAATCGAATTATTTATTTTTGTTGTTGTTTTGCTATTGAGTGGTATGAGTTACTTATAACTTTTATATATTAGCTATTTGTCAGATATATGGGTTGCAGATATTTTCTGCCCATTTTTGCTTTTTCATTTTGATTGTTTCCTTTACTTAAAGAAATGCTTTACTTGGATATGGTCCACTTATTTAATTTTGCTTTTTGCCTGTGCTTTTGGTATCACATTTAAAAAATCATTGCCAAGATCAATGTCAATGAACTTTCCCTTATGTTTTCTTCTAGGTGTTTTACTGTTTAATAGCTTAAATTTAAGTCTTTAAT
>NW_006477920.1:0-357 GCF_000325575.1 Pteropus alecto | reverse complement strand
TGAATTCCATATGTGTCGAAGGCTCAAACACAACAGGTGAAATGATGTGTATTAAAAAACACCTTGAGAGAATTTTAAATGTCAAAGAAGTGACATTATGAGCAATAGGTATATTTAAGTCACATGGGTCTAAAAAGGCTTCAGAGTGAGAAGGCATAGTTAAAACAAAACACAAATGAAAACTTGAAAAACATTTCAACAAGCATATTGCATAAAAATAAGACATCCAATACAAAGACAAGGGATCAACTTAACACCTACTTGGATTCACAAGAGAAAACAGAAAGTGTTTCTGGTTTTACCTAGTTTTGATCACATAATGTAACATGATTTTCATGTGTTGGAAAGAAGCTGACT
>NW_006477919.1:0-357 GCF_000325575.1 Pteropus alecto | reverse complement strand
GGGGGTGGGGGTGACACACAGGAAGACTGGGGAGGGGAGTGAGGTTCCCCAATGTGGAATAGGTTCTCTTCGTCAGGGGTTAATACAAAAAACATGTCCATATATTTAGGGTGTTTGTTTTCTGACAGTACAAAACGTTTGGCGACATGTCCTCTTGCAACATCGTCCACCATCATTAGGCCGTGGGACCATTGCGTCACATGGAGTGTCAGGCCATCAAATAAGTGTGGCTCTGCCAGAGAACACACAGTAAAACATCAGCTGCCATTCACTGCGTGCCCGCGTGCCGGGCACTGTGCTCAGAGCTGGATGCGCGTGATCTTGTCGAATCCTCACAGCAGCCCTCAGAGGCAGAGT
>NW_006477918.1:0-357 GCF_000325575.1 Pteropus alecto | reverse complement strand
AGCAGAATCAAGGCAGACTTAAGAAGCTATTCTGACAACTCCAATACCTTCCAACATATTGCGCTTGTTTATGACTTAACCTGGAAGGATACCATGATTATTCTGGGACAGTTATTATCGGACACTGAACAGAAGAGAGTTTTGCGGGAGGCCAGGAGATGTGCCAATAGCCTCCATCTCTCTGATCCCAAGTACCCCATAGGGGAAACAGCTGTACCTCCCATAGATCCTGGATGAGACTATAACAACTCTTCTGCAATATGGGAAAGAGAATATTTCATTATATGTCTCAAGGCAGAGCTTAAGGCAGGATGGCAAAAGGTCATTAGCTATATGAAAGTAACAGCAATTACTCAA
>NW_006477917.1:0-357 GCF_000325575.1 Pteropus alecto | reverse complement strand
TGTGTGTGACAAGCAGTAGAGTCTGTCTAGCATCATTAATTCTCTGACCATCCACTGCAAGCTCCTGGTGGATACTAGAGAGTGACTGTCTCAGGGCCCCCTTTTCTTCCTTGCTCTTATGCGAGGCGACAGGGAGAGGATGATCCAGGACAGAGGCTGACTGTGCTGTTCCCATGTAGTCTCCGTGGAGAGATTTAGAGCTTCCTCTAAGAGGCGTGAAGCCCCCAGATTTGGAGTCCACCTCAGAAATCAGGTTGGTTGATGAGGAAAGCTTGGAATGGAACAAGGGCTGGAATGAGATATCTTCCAATGCCTTCATATAAAACTTTTTAACATGGGCTTCTAGCATCTGCTGTG
>NW_006477916.1:0-357 GCF_000325575.1 Pteropus alecto | reverse complement strand
CCGCTCAGAAGCTGAGAGTCTTCTAAATGGCAGGTGTTGCTGCAGGTATTGGAAATGGAGGCGGCATGAATGCTCAGAAGTTCATAGCGTCTGTTTCTGTCTTGCTGTGCTCCAGTGGGGCGTTCCCATATGTGTGCAGCCTGCAATTCAGGGCGAAAATGCCAAGATGTGGATGAAAACAAGATGTCGCCACACGAGAAGCTGCAAATTCAGTCCCAGTGTTCATGGGAAAGGAAGATTTCCGGAGGAAGTGGTGTCTGATGGAAGTCGGGAGACTAAAGAAAGGCTCGGGGGATTCAGGGAGGACGAAAGTCCTCCCTCCACGTCTGACAGGGGAGGGAGAAGCTGGCGTGTTTG
>NW_006477915.1:0-357 GCF_000325575.1 Pteropus alecto | reverse complement strand
CCTTTCTCTAACTGCGCTCTTGAATATGGTAGCCACTGGCCACATTTAAATATGCAAATTTAAGTTGACTAAAATTAAATACAACTAAAAATTTAGTTCCTCAGTTGCATTAGCTCCACTTTAATAGCCACATGTGGTTTGTGGCTACCACGTTGGACAGCACAGATGGAGATCACGTCAATCACTGCAGCAAGTTCCGTTGGACTGTGCGGCTTCGTAGCACTGCAGAGTCTCTAGGACTATATCCTCTTTGGGTCCTGCGGTATCCTGTCACCTTGCTGTATGGACAGTGTCAGCTTGCTTGTAGTCTTGACCCTAGAGTGCAAGCTCATTGGAGGCAGGGCTGTGTTGGTTGTG
>NW_006477914.1:0-357 GCF_000325575.1 Pteropus alecto | reverse complement strand
CGCACTTGGCACGTGAGCGACCGTCAGCGTCAAGTCCTTTCCAAGCTGCCCTTGTACTTATTATCATAATTATGGCCGGTCAGGATGTCCCTCATGGGAAGCTGACACGGAAAGGGGGAGGAGGTCCCAAAAGCCACCGAGACATTTTGCAGAGTCCAAGCTAGAACGTAAGACTGCTAATTTTGGCCCTGCCTGCAATCCATTATCCCGATATAACGAGGACCTAATTTAATTCTTGGATATATATTGACGGGAAGTCATAAGCAAAGCCCTTCTACCTTATTCTTACTTTCAGATAATTCATGATTACTGACAACGGCGACCGTAATACCAGAGTAGGGACAGAGGAAGTCGCCA
>NW_006477913.1:0-357 GCF_000325575.1 Pteropus alecto | reverse complement strand
AGCATTAGCTTGATTTTTAGGGTTAGGTTCAGGGTTCATTTTAATGTTACGGTTAGGGTTAGGCTTATAATTCCTTTTAGACTTAACGTTAGATTTAGGGTTAGTTTTAAGATATGGTGTTAGGGTTAGGGTTATTGTTAGCTTAAAATTTATGGTTAGGTTTAAGGTTAATGTTAGGGTTCAGTTTAGGTTTAGTTTCAATGTAGATTTCTCTTTACCATTCAGGTTAGTGTTAGGTTTATGTTAGTGTTAAGCTAAGGGTTAGGGTTAGTGTTAGGGTTAGGGTTAGCAATAGGTTAAGGTTAGGGCTAATGTTACGGTTAAGGTTAAGTTTACGGTTAGTTTCAGAGTTAAATT
>NW_006477912.1:0-357 GCF_000325575.1 Pteropus alecto | reverse complement strand
GGATCCATCACATGAGACCCGCAGAGGCAGTGAGCGCTGAGGTCTCTATGCCATTTTGGACAAGGGTGGAGGTGGGGCTTGAGATTTCGAAGGAGAAGTGAGCAATTCACAGGTGGATGAGAAAGAGAAGAGTTCCTGCCAGGCCACCCAGAGACAAGGGGACGGGGCGGTCCAGGGCACGGGCCCTGGCATGGGGCCTTCCCACCCGCCAAACCCGATTCAAATCCGCTGCAGTGAACACTCTCAGCGGCTGTGCCGAGGGACCCTTCGTGGAGCAGGTTCTGTCACCTGACTCTCTTGGGCCGGAAAGGGGAGGGTCCCGGGTTCTTTCTGAGTCTTTGGTTTCTTAATAACCAG
>NW_006477911.1:0-357 GCF_000325575.1 Pteropus alecto | reverse complement strand
AAGGTTGTTGAGGGTTGGACTGTTAAGGGCTTTATGGCTGTTCTGAAGAGTCACTTTATCGTGGAGGCACAGGGAGCCCTCAGGTATTTAGAGAAGAAACATGATTCTGATACATGATTCAGAAGAATCCTCAGAGCAACATGGAGGAAAGATTAGAGGCAGGGCACAGACTTTGCAGGCTGCAGTAAGAGTCTAGGTGGGAGATGACGAGGACTTTGTTGCGAGCAGTGAAGACGGAACTGAAAAGACCTGTTTGGTCTCCACACAATCCTGTGGGGTGGGCGAGTCAGCAGTGATCACCCGCCAGGAGAGGTGCCCCTGCCTCACTCCCACGATTCCTGGCCGTTGTCGTGTTAT
>NW_006477910.1:0-357 GCF_000325575.1 Pteropus alecto | reverse complement strand
TCCCATGTTCATGGATTGGAAGACTTACTATCATTAAGATGTGATTACTACCCAAAGCAATCTAGAGGTCAATGAAATCCTTACCAAAATCTCGATGGCATTTTTTAAAAGAAATAGAAAACCCCATCCTAAAACTTGCGTGAACTCTCAAGGGACCCTGGACAGCCAAAACAATCTTGAAAAAAGAACAAAGTGGATGTCTCATACTTTCTGATTTCAAAGTTGTTACAAAGTTACGGTAATCAAAACACTGTGGTACTGCATAGAGACAGACATATAGACCAATGGAATATAATAAAGAGTCCAGAGATTTGGACAAGGATGCCAAGACCATTCAATGGGGGAAAGGACAGTCTT
>NW_006477909.1:0-357 GCF_000325575.1 Pteropus alecto | reverse complement strand
AATGCCTTCTAAATATCTCAGTCATTCCACACTCAGGCTGTGCATGGTCATGAGTGTTGAGCGGGTGTGGACCAGCTCAGTTCAAGGAAACTTCAGCCCTGGAGTTCCTGAAGCATTAAGACTTGCCTATCACATAGCCACCTCAGAGGTCAGTAACTAGCACTCATTTTCTGGTGCAGCTGCATCTCAGCAAATACAGGTTACTCATCAATTACAGATTTCTCCATAATCAATTTTAACCAACAGATACAAGTGCTCTCATCATGTCAAAGCCATTTCAGCAGAACTGTCATGTATCTTGGATCTGGTCTACACCTACTCAATTCTTAGATTAGATGCAAGAGAGATTTGTTTGAG
>NW_006477908.1:0-357 GCF_000325575.1 Pteropus alecto | reverse complement strand
CTCCGGCCCCTGACTACCACTAATCTGTTCTCCATCCCTACAATTTATCACTCTGAGAATGTTATATAAATGGAATTACGCAGTATGGAACCCTTGGGGTTAGCTTTTCTCGGCTAAATTCTCTGGAGACTCTCCAATGTGTGTCTATCCCCAGTGCGTTCCTCTTCATTGCCAGGTAATATTCCGTGGTGTGGCTGTACTAGGATTTGGTTGCCTCTCCTTTTTGCCAAAAGCAAAAAACTGCTATGAACATCCAGGTACGGATTTTCATGCAGACATAAGTTTTCGTTTCTTCGAGACAAATGCCCAGGAGTTTAACCCCTGGTATATATCTCTTTTTTGAATTGAAACATAATT
>NW_006477907.1:0-357 GCF_000325575.1 Pteropus alecto | reverse complement strand
TAAGGTTCACTCTTGGGGTGCGCATTTGATGGGTTTCGACTAATTGTATAATGATGCGCATCTGCCACTACAGTATTATACAGAGTAGCTTCACTGCCCTAAAATTCCTCTTCGCTCTGCCTATTCACCCCTTCTTATGCCTAATCCCTGGCAACCATTGCCTATTCCATACTTTTGCCTATTCCAGAACGTTGTGTAGTCTTTTCAGATTGTTTTCTTTCACTTCACAATATGCATTTAAGGTTCTTCCATGTCTTTTCAAGACTTGATAGCTCGTTTCGTCTTAACACTGAATAATATTCCAGTGTCCGGATGTACCACACTTTATTTATCGATTCACCTACTGAAAGATATCTC
>NW_006477906.1:0-357 GCF_000325575.1 Pteropus alecto | reverse complement strand
GTTCAAAACACTGGTTATAAGGAGGCTCAATGATCTCAATGAGAACTTCAGCAAAGAGACAGAACATAAAAATGGAGATAGAAAACATAAAAATGACCAGTTAGAAATGAAAAATAATATAACTTAAATGAAGAATGCATTACAGAGAATCAACAGTAGCTTACATAAAGCAGAAGATTGAATCAGCTATTTGAAAGGTAAGGGGGCAGAAAACACCCAATCAGAATAGTATAAACGAAAACAAAATAAAAAAATAAAAAACATGAAGACAGTTTAAGAGACCTCTAGGACAACATCAAGCATAACAACATTCACATCTAGAGGTACCAGAAGGAGAAGAGAGACAGCAAGGGATTG
>NW_006477905.1:0-357 GCF_000325575.1 Pteropus alecto | reverse complement strand
GAGAAATCAGCTAACAGTCTTATGGAAGCTCCCTTGTAGGTAAATTAACTGCTTTTCTCTTGCTGCTTCTAAGATTCTGTTTTTAACCTTTGGCATTTTAATGATGTGGCTTGATGTGGACCTCTTTGGGTTCATCTTGTTCGGGAGTCTCTGAAATTCCTGGACTTGTATATGTATTTCCTTCACCAGTTAGGGACGTTTTCCGTCTTTATTTCTTCAACTAGGTTTTCAATTCCTTGCTCGCTCTCCTACTTCTGGTACCACTATGAGGTGAATGTCAGTACCCCTGATGTTGTCCCTTAAATCATCCTCACTTTTTTGTATTCTTTTCTCTTGTTGCTGTTCTGATTGGGTATT
>NW_006477904.1:0-357 GCF_000325575.1 Pteropus alecto | reverse complement strand
ATTTCATTAACCAATGTCACCATAATAAAAATAAGAAAAAAAAAACATGAAAAAAAAACCCAGTTCAATAACAATTCATAAATTTTAAATTGCATGCCTTTTTGAGTAGTATGTTGAAATTTCACGTTGTCTACACGGTCCTGCACAGGATGTGAGTCATCCTTTTGTCCAGCTTGTCCACATTGTATATGCTAGCAGCCTGTTAGTCGCTTAATAGCTATCTTGGTTATCAGATTGACTGTTGTGGTATTGCAATGCTTGTGTGCAAGTAATTCTTATTTTACCTAATAATAGCCAAGCTTAAGAGTAGTGATGCTGGCAATTGGATATGCCAAAGAGAAGATGTAAAGTGCTTCC
>NW_006477903.1:0-357 GCF_000325575.1 Pteropus alecto | reverse complement strand
GGGTTTGGCCGTTTAGCCCAAGTGGCCGGACCTGAGGGACACACCAGGGCTGGTGCGCACTCAGCACAGAGCCCGTACTTCGGGCGGCGAGGCGGGGCGGGAACTCAGCGATCTTACCTTTAGGCTCGTGGTTCTAACACACTAACTTTTTCTGGGATCAGGTCAGTAGTTACCAAAATCTACACTTGACTTTTTGCAGAGAGACTCAGAGAAGCAAAGCATCCTGCGGTCACACCGCCTCACGCAAAGGTGCAGCTCTGTCCTGGTGGACACACTCGAATTCACGCGGAAAAAAGGGGTTTCACCCTAACAAATAACTCCTGTGGCATGAAGCAGCGGATGAGGAATGGAGAAGTC
>NW_006477902.1:0-357 GCF_000325575.1 Pteropus alecto | reverse complement strand
GGTCAGAAGGGCTTCTCAGCTGTCTCGGCTCCTTTTCGGTCACACGAGTGTAGCTTCTCACGCTTGTGTCTCATTGATATTTCCTGAAATGCCTTGTGGAGCTTTCGAGTCTGACCTTGGGGCTGGAATGACTGGGAGTTGGGGAATTAACAGTATCCGTTCTGCAGAGAAGAGAGCCCGACTTTGGGGATTAGTGGGTCCCTGAGAGAGGACCGCCCCCAAATCACTGAAGGCAGCTGTTGGATTTTTCCAGACACCTCTCTTCAGGGTTGTCGTTCATTAAAAAAGACACAGATGGAAAGAAAAGCCGAGCACGGAGAACGGGGTCCCCCAGTTCCGTTTCTCCTGCAGCATAAT
>NW_006477901.1:0-357 GCF_000325575.1 Pteropus alecto | reverse complement strand
CAGGCAGGAAGCCGTGGGAGAACAGCATCGAGCAGAGGGGCTTCCGTCCAAGATGGGCTAGAGAAACGCTGAAGGCTCTGAAGACCGCTCCAAACATGCAGGCACCGTGACAGTGCCAAGGGAGCCCGTGGCAGAGGAGCCTTCTCACACCACACGGGAAACAGAACATGTTTGCAGGTCTCTCTGAACAAAGAGATGAGTATCTACTCAAGAGTGACTTCTGAGCAAATAGGTCCCCGAGTCAGTGAAGTCCTGCTTTGGTCTGGCCAGACAGCACCCTCAGGAAAGGAAGAACAGCAATGATGTGGAAGATGAAAGAAAGGGCCCTTCATTGGACCAGCCTTTTCTCGATCCAGA
>NW_006477900.1:0-357 GCF_000325575.1 Pteropus alecto | reverse complement strand
GTTTTTTATGAAAGTAGGTTTTGTTAGTCCAAAGGAACTTTATATCTGCCCCCAAATGATTTTTTCTTAATTAAAAAAATAATTATACATTCATGAGAAGTTACAGAGACGTGCAGGAAGGTGCCCTGGGCCTCTCATACAGTTGTCCCCGATGGTAATGTCGTGCATGATTGGGGTACCATAGTCGGAGCGCAAGAAATGCTCACTGAACGAATGGACGTGCTTCCCTTTGCCTGTTGCTGTCCGAGGCAAGGCTGCTGGGTGTCTGTGTCCTAGAGCCGTCCAGTCGTCATGTTTTAGAGGTTCTGGGCCACATTTGGCCAGCACTAGCCTAGTGCCTGATCTCTGCTGGCACCA
>NW_006477899.1:0-357 GCF_000325575.1 Pteropus alecto | reverse complement strand
AGGGTTAGGGTTAGAGTAAGAGGTTAGAGTTAAAAGTAGGATTAGTGTTAGGATTAGGGTTAATAGTAGTTCACGGTTACGGTTATGGTTCGTTTTAGGGTTAGGGTCAGGTTTATGGTCAGATTTGGTTTGGGATTAGGGTTTAGGTTCATGGTTAGGTTTAGTGTTAGGATTACTGTTGTGGTTAAGATTATCGTTAGATTTAGGTTTTGGGTTAGAGTATGGGATTATGTTTACGATTAGTGTTAAGGTTAGGATTAAGGTTAGCATTCGATTTAGGTTTATGGTTAGCATTAGGTATAGGGTTAGGTTAGAGTAACAGTTAGGGTTAGGTTTAGTTTAGAGTTAGGGTTAGGG
>NW_006477898.1:0-357 GCF_000325575.1 Pteropus alecto | reverse complement strand
CCCCACCCTCCAGAGCTTCCTGAGTCTTGAAGTCCCTGGGGGCCTTCATAATCGTGCTCACCCATACACAGTGAGCCTCTTCCTACCTCTTCCTCCTATCCCTTCTCACTATTGTAGACACTTTAGTTCCCAAGATGTGCTGGGCTGTTCTCATCTGTGGCAGGCCCTCTAGGCCACCTACTGCCTTCTTTGGGGATAGGATGGGCCACATGTGCTCAGGGAAATTGGGTCTCTCCTCCAGGCCCAAAAGCTGACCTGTCTGAATCAGCCAAGATAATATTATTCCACTTTGCCAGTGATCCATCTAAGGTTGAGATGGATATGACTTTGGTCAATGTCAGAGAAAGTCAGGTGGGG
>NW_006477897.1:0-357 GCF_000325575.1 Pteropus alecto | reverse complement strand
AGTAGGAATTACTGTCCCACATTTAGCCTTTTCCCCCAGTCATCATGTCTTCTGTATATTTAATGAGAAATTTTGTGATGCACTTAGGGAATAAAAACTGAGTACGGATCCACTTCTAGGCAAAAAGTATAAGGTGATAAGAAAAAAATTTTTTTGCAGTTCAGTGAGGGAGAAATTAAGGTCATGGTTGTACCTTAAATTTTAATGTATCAACATCATAGCCAGATCATGTTTACATTTATGCAGTGATGACTTCACTGTACCAGCTAATGGGGCACAATACCTCCAAATCTATTTAAAATTTCTTTCTTCTTCATATGGTTTTTCAACATAAAATTCTCTTACCCAAGGACACTA
>NW_006477896.1:0-357 GCF_000325575.1 Pteropus alecto | reverse complement strand
CGTGGCCCAAAATGTGGTCCACAGCAAGTGAACTAGAAATCACAGATCTTCTTTTGGTTTACCGTAGAAGAATGGGTTTGCAGGCTTAGGGAGACTTGAGTGTTAGAGTGCATTTGCTATTTAAGGCCTTTTCACCCACTCTGGGGGGGGTCCGCAGGACACACCCTTGGCCACTGCTGTGAGGAATAAATTTGTAAGGGGAGCCTCAAAATTTACGGTGGGAACTTCTGCCACTGAATCAGGGAAGCTAAAGGCAATGGGAAGGATATAGGGAAGACTTGTGAGAACTACACAAATTAGCTAAATAGTAAACCAGGTTGTGTTCAGAGCCTGCTACGTGCTGCTAGAAATGGAGAC
>NW_006477895.1:0-357 GCF_000325575.1 Pteropus alecto | reverse complement strand
TTCATGTTGGCAGCAGTGATCTGCCTGATCCTGTCTCTGAAATGGGGCTCACAGTGCTAGCCGCTTTTGCTGGGATTAGAAAAGCTGCTCACAATGATGACCACCCCGCTGTGAATACTTGGCTCTGAATCACTGGGATCAATGCTTGGCATCCATCCAGGAATAACTACCACCTGCAGTCTGCAGGTTAGGCGGGGCAGGATGATCCCTTCAGACCGGTGCTTCCAAATGGTTCTGTGGGAGAGGTCTGCACAATAAAGCTGGCCTAGTCTGTAGGTTACCCTGTAGGGGGGCCATACTAAAACACAATGGTGGCTGCCTTTCCAGCCCTCATTCTAACTTCAGGTAATGGAGACT
>NW_006477894.1:0-357 GCF_000325575.1 Pteropus alecto | reverse complement strand
AAAAAAGACAGTCCCCAACTTTGGCTTCCTCCGTTCTAATCTTTTCCTGACCAGAGGGGATTCCCACAGGAGCCTGGGGCTGGCAGGATGGGGGAGACGAAGAGGCATTCCAGAACTCAGTGGGAGGGGACCGAGGGGTACTCTTATCTACAGGCATCTGGGGCCAGGCCCGGTCAAGACAGGGCCACCGAGAGGGGCGTGGAGACACACCAGGTCACACAGCGACTTCCAGTCTCTTGACTCAGAAACTACTTCCTCTAACAACAGGATTCTATTCTCCAAACAACAACAAAAGAAATGTACAAATTTATGCCCTCAACCTCTAAGGCGCACACACAGGGTAACACACAAACACAC
>NW_006477893.1:0-357 GCF_000325575.1 Pteropus alecto | reverse complement strand
AGGGGGAAGCGTGTTGGCCCAGAGCGGGACTTTGCATGGAGGTTCTAGGGGATCTGGGCAAGGCATTGTGATTGCAGATTGTCAGTGGTGAAGGGATCCTCATTTTGGATGAGTCACACAGCTAATGAGAGGTGGAGTAGGGAGTGGACCTGGGTCAGGGCGCTTGTCACTGAGGTGATGAGACACAGGTTAGGGAGCCTCATCTGAGAGTCTTCTGTCCCCTTTGCCTCCTCACCATGTTCCTTGGGTCCTCCGCTGCCCTTTAGTTTGTCCCCTGTGGTTTCCATCTCCTTCCACACTATCCCTTCCAGCCTAGACTTTGTGCTTCTGGAGGCCTGATGCTTCTGGAGGCCTGAT
>NW_006477892.1:0-357 GCF_000325575.1 Pteropus alecto | reverse complement strand
GTGGAACTCAGGCTAGCACGCATGAGGAGCAGTGTCGCAATTGGCATGTCTGGCAAAGCATGATCACGAGAGAGGTAGGATGTGAGGTGGTCAGAGAAGAAGTGGGGACCAGGACACGAAAGGCCTTCCGACCATTTGGGCTTGGGTGGGGGGCATTGACTTACACCGAGTGAGCCATCGGAGGGCTTTTAGCAGAGACGGCGCATGCCTCTTTAAGAGGCCAGAGCCCAGGTCGCCCAATGTAAGCGGAGTTGTTCCCATTTTGCCCCGAGGAAGAACCCCTTCCCCAGACCCATTCCAATAGAACATGGCTTCCTTGGAGAATCCTGTGCACTCAGGGGGAACTCCCACAACTGC
>NW_006477891.1:0-357 GCF_000325575.1 Pteropus alecto | reverse complement strand
AGTGGGACCTGATGTGAAGCTGGCAGTGAGGTGACCCTGCTTCCGTCCTCGGGACTACGAATCCCTGAGGGAGGGTCCTGGGGTGACCCGAGACGTCTAGAGGAGTCGAGAGTGAGGCTGAGTCAGGCTCGTCCGGGATGAGATGTGGCTTTCTACATGGGGACGTGGGCTTTAGTCCTGACACCTTTGCTGCCCTGCTGGACCTGAGGGGACAGTGCCATGTCACAGGGTCACGAAGGTCAAGGAGGAATGTGTGTGGCGGGCACCGTGCGCCTGGCGCGTGTCGAGGGGGTAAGCAGGGGGGGCAGCCACGTGACTCGAGCACGGACGGTGGCAGTGCGGGGCAGGAGCCAGCGG
>NW_006477890.1:0-357 GCF_000325575.1 Pteropus alecto | reverse complement strand
ATTCGATGATAAAAGTTTTGCCACAGATAAAGATGCCTGAACAGGTAGGACGTGGGCTCTGCAGAGAGGTCCCTAACACCCCGGGGTGTTTGGTGTTAGTGGCCCAGTGGAAAGCCGGGGTGGCCTTTTTTGGCAGTTGATGGCACAGTGAACTCCGATTTGTCCGGGACGAGGGCGTTTACTGCGTTGGCATCTTCTGGTCTCTTGGCGTTGGCTTCTTTCCAACGTCCAGCTGGGACCCTGGGAAGAAAATCACTCTATTTTCTTGGCCACCTCAGACACACAGGTCTCACAATTCTCACCATCGTGTCCCGCACCCCAGGTTTTCAACTGTCTTCCAGCTACGGAAAGTCTCAG
>NW_006477889.1:0-357 GCF_000325575.1 Pteropus alecto | reverse complement strand
GCTGTCCCCTGCAAGGGGGTGAACCGCTGGGGCCGGGGAGGGAAAGGGCGTGCACATGGCATCCGCCCTCAGACCTGGTCTCTCGGCTGCCCTGGCTCGGGTTTGAGCGTAAGTGTCTGTTGTCTGGCTCCGGCCTGACGGAGCAAACACGGCCCAGGTCCGGAGTGGCGGCCGGGCTCAGGGGAGGCGAAGAAAACACACGCGGGTCCGTGGCTCCCGACACGAGCGTTTATTGATTATAGCAATTGGCCTTTGTCACAGGGGAGGCGAGCGGCCCGTCCTGCGGAGGAGGCTCCCGGGGCCGCGGTCCACCCCGGTGCGGGATTTGTGGGTCATCTCTTCTCAGGAGCGGATGGC
>NW_006477888.1:0-357 GCF_000325575.1 Pteropus alecto | reverse complement strand
AGAGGAAGATATAAGAGCAGTGAGGGAAATGCTTTCTCTATGTTAATCATTAATACTATTTATTGAGTGTTTATATGCACTGTTTAAAATGCGTAACATCCTACTATAGAGGTTAAATGCATAAACTTGGAAGTCAGAGTGCACGGTTTGAATGTCAGCCTGGCACTCACAATGACTCTTGGACAAGTCGTTTATTTTTCAATGCCTTAGCTGTAAAATGGGGTTAATGATAATAGCTCCTGCCTCATAGGGTAGTTCAATGATATGTGTGTCTGCCAGTTCCCATAGTGAAAACAGTCATACCGATGCCTAGAAGAAGTTACCAATAGTTTAACCAAAAGCTCACAAAATTCTTGA
>NW_006477887.1:0-357 GCF_000325575.1 Pteropus alecto | reverse complement strand
AAGCGCTGGGCGATGTTTACTGCACAAGGGACAGAAGCCAGAAATAGGCGGGTGGGGTCTTTGCAGAGTTGGAGTGAGGGGTTGGTGCACTGTGTGGTGGCATCTGCGGCTCTCTCTGGGACGAGCCCACATTCCCATAGGACATGGAGAGGGAGAGAGAAGGGCTGGATGTAGGGGCATCAGCAGAGACAGCAGAGCTGAGTGAGGTGCCCTGGCCTTGGCGGCTGGGCTGAAGCAACATGGGTACAGGGGGTGGAATGTCACCGGCAGCTTTCAGAGTCATCAGGATTCGGGCAGAGGGTCCAAGAGCCCAGTGGGTGGGAACACGGGGAAGAAGCAGAGATGAGCGCTCATTGG
>NW_006477886.1:0-357 GCF_000325575.1 Pteropus alecto | reverse complement strand
AATAATATTCTGCTGTGTGGATGGACCACCTTTCGTTTAATCATTCGTTTGTTGATGGACGTCCGTGTGAGGCATTTCCACCTTTCAGGTATTGTGAATAGAGCTGCTGCGAGCGTTCCTGTACAAGTTCTTGTTTGAACACCTGTTGTCAGTTCTTTTGGCTAGACACCTGGGAGTGATATTTCTGTCGTATGGTAATTCCATGGTTACCTTACTGAGGAATTGCCAAACTGTTTTCCACAGTGGCTGCATTATTTTCTATCTTCACCAGCAATATATGAGGATTTTAGTTTCTCTGCATCCTTACCAACACTTGTTGTTTTCTCTGCGTATATGTGTGTGTGTGTGTGTGTGTGT
>NW_006477885.1:0-357 GCF_000325575.1 Pteropus alecto | reverse complement strand
CTTAGTAATGATTTTTAATCTATTTTGAAGGAGTAGAAATTTTATTTTTATTAAAGGATTAATGAAGAAAACTATACAGGTAACAAATTATACATTCTGTAGGTTTCATATTTCTCCTCCATCCTCTCCGAGTTCAGGCTGCTATGGTTTTTCTAAGAGGTAAGAGGACCAACCCCTTGCTGCCGTACCTTGCTGCATGGGCTGAGAAGCAAGAAGAAAATAAAGTGCCATTTGGATGGGTGCTGTGGGTAAATTCTGGCCTTGGGCGGTCAATGACTCTCCGATGTTTGGATTTCACTTGGCCTTATGTACAAACTTGGGAATGGATTATGCTCTTTTTTGGCCCTCAAAAAATTA
>NW_006477884.1:0-357 GCF_000325575.1 Pteropus alecto | reverse complement strand
AGATCTCTCAGCCATGTGGTCAGCATGTGATGGACTCCACTCCAGCTGCACAGATAGGCCCTGTGTTTCCCAGACCAGTGAGACAGTCACTGGTTAATGATTATGCCAGGGGAGACGCTGTGAGTGACCCGGTCCAGTGCTCATGAAGGCCAGGGCTCCAGATCGATGAATTGGGAGGCTGAGTCTCTGTCAGCTGGAAGGTTTGTTGTGGGGATGAGACACCCGCGACTGCATGAGCATTTAGTTCCCAGGAAGGAAATCAGCCTGGTGACACGGGTGTCATGGGGAAGGGACATCTCAAATAAAGCTCAGAGAAGAAGGAGGAAAACCCAGCAAGATCCTCTACTTGTCATCTGG
>NW_006477883.1:0-357 GCF_000325575.1 Pteropus alecto | reverse complement strand
GTTCTAAAGTGCTATGGCATTATGGATTTATAACAATGTCACTATCTTTTTCTTGTAGTGGGAAATATGAAATTAGGTAGGAACGATGCATTTAACAATGCAGAATATAAAGAGATGGTTTTGACATGATCAAGAAGAGGTGGTTTCTGAATACTACAAAGACTCTCACATTCACTGAGGCACAATAAACAAATATATAAGGACCTCCTTTCTCCCGTTATTCTAAATCTTCACCAATAAATCACTATACCTCAATCAATCCATACATTTTAAAAATAATTTGTTACTTTTCAATTACTTTTTAATTTAGTTGGCATATAATATTAGTTTAAGTGATTAGACATTTATATAAGTTAT
>NW_006477882.1:0-357 GCF_000325575.1 Pteropus alecto | reverse complement strand
TCCCCCAGCACAGTGTTCTGGCAGTGCTCACTGGAGAATAGTTGAGTGAGTGGAGCAGGATTAAGCTGATTTGGGATGAGCGGGTTCAAGAATGGAGCAGGAGCCACCAGGCAGAAGGCTCAAAGAGACAGATTTCAGTTCAGCACCAGGAAGAACATTCTAGTGCCAGAGCTTTATCATCAGAACGAGTCTTGTCTGGAGGGGCGAGGAGGCATTTAGCCGGAGAGAGAATCCCTGAATAACGTGTGTGTGCTGCTGATGTGAGGGCTTGGATCAGGTGACCTCTTGTGTTCCTTTTGACTCTAAGAAGCTATGGTGACTTCCATGGAACTGACAGTCCCCTGTAGCCACATCTGG
>NW_006477881.1:0-357 GCF_000325575.1 Pteropus alecto | reverse complement strand
GGTCAGTTCTGGGGCTTCAGGGCTGATGGAGGAAGAGGCAGGAGAAGCAGTAACTCAGCACACTTGATAGGTGGTGCTCGGACAGGCTCGTGTGAGAGGACACATTTCTTCCAGCAGGAGACCGTCCAGACACTGGCATGAGGTCACCACTCTGAAGGAGGATAGGGCAAGGGACCTCTCAGGGGAGAAGGGGATAGAGAGGGGCTCCGCGTGGAGGTGACATCACTTAGGAGCAAGGCGGGGAGTCTCTGGGTCCAAGAGCTCAGAAAGGCCGCAGTGACTGGGGAATGTTTCTAGCTATAATGTTTATATATGTGGCTTGTCTTGTCTGTGGTTGGAAGATGTTGGATGTCGTGG
>NW_006477880.1:0-357 GCF_000325575.1 Pteropus alecto | reverse complement strand
AGAAGAAAGAATAGAGCATGTTAGTGACTTGCAGATGCAGCTTCTTTTAGCTGGATTCATTAGCCTTCTAACACCAGCTTAACTGCCTTTGGAAAAATACTTCACTTGCCATAGGATGCCAAGTCATGAATATGTCAGAGAGAGAGGCTATTTTAGAAATTTGCCTATCCCTCTCCCAAGAGAAAAAGGTCCATTGGAACAAAGCGGCTGGTGCTGGTCGGTGACGTCTATTTGTTCTTTGTGCAAGGTTATTGGAAGGAAATCAGGAGTAAAAGGTGTACGCGTGTTATTCTGGAAGATGAAGAGAAAGAAGGCAAGGCGGGGAGAAGGAAGAGGAGAAAGGATGGGGAGCAACTG
>NW_006477879.1:0-357 GCF_000325575.1 Pteropus alecto | reverse complement strand
GAGATCTGTAAAGAGTTCTATAGGATTATTATAGAAATTGCTGTTTGAAGTTTTCTTAATCTGGAATGAAGTGGTTATGAATAAGGATGTAAAAGTCACTATCAATTTTCTTCAAGCCGGTCCATGCCTATTTATCCTTTTGCTGTATGTGATGACACGCATTGCAGTCTATGTGAAAATGCCCCATCCACCAGTAAGAAAAGCTTAATAATTTATTTGCATTCCATCTTCCTCTAGACAAGTGCATGCCATGTATTTGCTGAGTTGTGTAACCAGCTCTTAGAGCAGGCACATGGCCAGCTGCAAATGGTTATTTCTGACATCTTTCCATTTTTCATGGTATTGATATCTAGCCCC
>NW_006477878.1:0-357 GCF_000325575.1 Pteropus alecto | reverse complement strand
ACTCCAACGAGCCAGGCTGGCGAGATAGAGGGCAGCTGGAGCCCCAGGCAGCCCCGTAAAGGGCCCGCACATGAACTCACTCGCTCACAGGCACTCACCTCGGGCTCTGGCAGAGGGGCGACAAGTCCGGTCGAGCCAGAAGCAGACGGGGAGAAGCTGGGTTGTGTGGCTTCAGGGCGAGGGCTGAGGGACAGCTGCCAGTGTCCCTGCGTTGAGCCGTCCTCCCGCGTCACTGGTGGGCAGGTGCCATCTTTCCTGTGATGAGCCCTCCCCACATGGCCAGACCTGAATCCACATCCGGCGAACTCGGCTGCCTCCTCCGGGAGACTTCCTGAGACCCTAACCTCCCGACTCACC
>NW_006477877.1:0-357 GCF_000325575.1 Pteropus alecto | reverse complement strand
GGCTTATGAGTGTGGTGAATGTAGGAAACCCTTCACCTATAAATCTGATCTTCATCAACACCAGATAGTTCACGCTAAAAAAAGACATCATGTGTAGTGAATGTGGGAAGTCATTTGCCATAAATCCAACCTTAAACCCCAGGCAGTTTACACTGGAGAAAAGCCTTAAGTGTTCTGGGAATGTTTTCTTCTGTCATTCAGTATAACATTACTAGAGGAGACACTGTAGAGGCCATTACCTGAATTAAAATCTCTTTTGTCCAGATATTTACTGTGCTAGATTCTGAGAAGTTTCATGTACATGTTAGGTTTTAAAGAACTTCATTGCACTTTCTAACCTGCCCCTGGCTGTTACTA
>NW_006477876.1:0-357 GCF_000325575.1 Pteropus alecto | reverse complement strand
ATTTATTGTTACAGTTGAAGCATCATCTTCCAGTTTACTAATTATTACTTTTCTTTCCAACTGCTTTTAAGTTATTCTATTTGCCATTAGTATTATGTTTCCTTATTTCTTTTGGGATTTGTTGTGATTCCTAAATTTGAGTTCAATTTTTAAATCAGTTCTGCAAAAAACTTGTTTGTTATCACTTTATTGTCTCCCTCATCCTTTTCTGTTATGTTCTGGAACTTCTATGTGCAATAGTTTTTATGTATTCTCCATATCTCTTACTCTCCTTTGTTTTTTCCATATCTTTCTTTCTCTGAGATATTCTCTCATCTTTATCTATGTGTATATACACACACACACACACACACACAC
>NW_006477875.1:0-357 GCF_000325575.1 Pteropus alecto | reverse complement strand
TTGATAGATACGTAGTTATCGCCATTTTATTATTCATACGTCTTTTTCGTTTCTTCTTGTTAAAGAAGTCTCCCCAGCATGGCCCGTGATACTGCCAGCCCCTCACTTCCAAACCTCGCTCGGGAGTTGACCGCTGCTTCCAAGATGGCGTCGCCTCTGCCTTACTGTTTGCCTGGCTTTCGTTTCTTGTTCCTCCCAGTTTGAGATCTGGGAAGTCTGCGGCCTTCCTCCTCTTTAGCACACCCTCGGTGACTCTGACCATTTCAGCTCTCACTTAAACACTTGTGCTTCTTTCTCCCGTTTTCTTTTTCTCCCCCCATATCAGCAAATCTTTTGCCTCATGGTCCGTGAAACTCT
>NW_006477874.1:0-357 GCF_000325575.1 Pteropus alecto | reverse complement strand
AGATGGCTCAATAAAATCAGAGAGCCCCACACAAAGGGAGTAGAGCTCTGAGCTGAGATTTACCGTGGACGTCCAAGATCCTCCGGGGAAAGCAGCCAGTGCAACGCGCTCGGTGGGGACCAGCACCACTTAGTTGCTCAGCAGCTCCGGGATTCATCAGGAGTCTCCTTCGCAGCCCACTTCTGGAGACAATAACTCTTTAAAGAAATTTCGGAGAGCCTTCCTTGACAGCAATATGTTATGGAGAGAGAAACAACCCGTTGGCAAACAGGGAGACTTAAAACTGGAAAGGAGTCTGAGGTTCAGAGGCCTGACAGTACAGGGCAGCTTATCACGAGATGAAGGAGGACGTGGTTA
>NW_006477873.1:0-356 GCF_000325575.1 Pteropus alecto | reverse complement strand
TTTTTTATTATAGGCATTCTATGGAGTGTGAAGTGTTATCTCGTTGTAGTTTTCATTTGCATTTTGGTAATGACGAAGGACGTTGACTATGTGTTGATTTGCTTAATGGCCACTCAATATCTTCTTTAGTGAAATGTCTGTTCGAACCTTTTGCCTATTTGAAAAGTGTGCTTTTTGTCTTTTTGTTAAGCTGTATTGTATTCTGGATATAGCTTCTTTACCAGATGTGCGACTTGCAAGTATTTTTTCCAAGTCTGTGGCTTGTCTTCCGGTTTTTTTAACAGTGGGTGTTGAAGAGCAAAACTTTCTAATTTTGATGATGTCCAATTGATCCATTTGTCCTGGTATAAATTGCC
>NW_006477872.1:0-357 GCF_000325575.1 Pteropus alecto | reverse complement strand
AAAAAAAAAAAAACAAAAAAAAAAACATCTGGCAAAGACCTTGCTCAAATCAAAAACATATTACATGAATATAGGTAAGGTCTGTGATCATTTTCTATTTATTGTTTGAGTGCCGCCTTGGCATTCACAGCATTCTCCTGCTGGAAAATTCACATGCGTGAGAACAGGATGGGGCATGAAGGTGGAAGCTGAGAGTAGAATGGAAATCGAATGAGGGAGTCGGGGACAAAAACAGGGCTTGAGGGAGAGGGTTAGAAACAGCAAAACTGGGGGAGGGGAGAGTTCACGGCCTGGCAAGCAGCAAGCCCATGCACAACAGCTCTGATTTATTGAGAGCTAATCCTCCCTCCTAGGAGC
>NW_006477871.1:0-357 GCF_000325575.1 Pteropus alecto | reverse complement strand
AAAAAAAAAAAACTCAATGAAATAAGAATAGAAGGGAATTTCCTCAATCTGATAAATGGCATCTGTGAAAAACCCATAGCTAACACTACTTAATAGTGAAAGACTGGATCCTTTCTCCTAAGTTTAGGAACAAGACAAAGATGCCTCTCTCACCACTTCTATTTACATTATACTAGAGGTTATAGCCAGGGGGTGCAGACAAGAAATAGAAATAAAAGGTATTGATATATGAAATGAAGGAGTAAACCGTCTCTATTATCAGATAACGTACTTTGTATATAGGAAATCCTAAGAAATCCACTAAAAATCTATTAGGACTAATAAACAAGTTCAATAGGATTTCAAGGTACAAGAGCA
>NW_006477870.1:0-356 GCF_000325575.1 Pteropus alecto | reverse complement strand
TGTTAGGAGGAACCACAGTATCTTCCACTCTAGACTAATTTTGCCCCTTTAGTATTCTGAACACTATATGAAGCTCCATGAAATTATAAGGTTATCCCACTTTGACTAGTAGAATAAGAATGGTTACAGGCTCTAGGTGCCTTCTGAGGATTATTCTCTCTAATCTTTTCAGGTGGCTCTTTTTCCATCCTTAATTAGTTCTTTCACAAATAAGTGCTGATTAGTACTCAGCTGAAGACTTGGGTGGGACTCTGTAAATCTCCTGTGTTTTCTATGCAGCTCTTTCCTCTCTGGTACTCTGACTTGCAAACTCTAGCTGTCCAGCTATTAGAGTTCCTGAACTTCCAGTTCCATGT
>NW_006477869.1:0-356 GCF_000325575.1 Pteropus alecto | reverse complement strand
ATATAAATGTCTAACCAATGTACTATATACTTAAACTAATTAAAATAAACAAATTAAAAATAAAAACTTTACACCAAAGGAAAGCTCAGTTATTTCATACTATTGGATAGGAAAAGGATAAAATGTTGGAAAAATACACACTTAGGTCTGAGTATGACAATTCACAGAGGCATAGAAAAGGCGCTCACTCCATAATATAAATTATACAATGAGGGGACAGCAAGCACAGTTCAAACTGCTCCTGATGGACTTATTTTTCAATTGTGGTAATATATACATAATATAAAAATTTACCATTGTAACATTTTTAAGTGTACAGTACAGTGGCATTAAGTACATTCACATGGTTGTGCAGC
>NW_006477868.1:0-357 GCF_000325575.1 Pteropus alecto | reverse complement strand
CAGATGGTGGTAAGTGCTAAAGTGGAAAGAATTCACAGACAATAGATACAAATACTAAGGGTTAGAGTTTAGATAGAGTGGCCAGGGTAAATCTTACTGGGGCAGGGACTTCTGAGTAAAGACCAATAAATGTTTGTGGAATGAAGTAGGTATAAAAAGAAAACAATAAAGCATGTAAGGGCAGAATTCAATTTAAAATTATAGTTATGGCACTGCTACTATCTGTAAGATGCTCTACCAGCCAGTAGAAAAATTCTAAGATGAAAGACCATTTGTACTTGGAATATCATATAAATACTTTTAATAAAGAATGGATCACTTTAGGTAAGTATAGTTTTGTGCCTTTGGAATTCTCTG
>NW_006477867.1:0-357 GCF_000325575.1 Pteropus alecto | reverse complement strand
TCTGTTCCTTCAGGGTCACACACAAATAAAGGACCAGTCTCTAACTGGAGTCAAAGGAGAGTCGTGAGCTAGCTGGTCAGCAGTCACTCTGACACCTTTCTCAACTCAACCTGGTGAGAGCTGTCGTCACGTGCAAACAAGAGGGCTCGAATCTGAGGACCACAGAGACAGAGGAGTGGGGCCTAGTGCTCAGAAGCATCACCGCCTCTGAATATGCTGAAGAGTGGACGTGAGGAGTGCTGGCCAGGCTGGATTCAGTGGTGTGAGTGGAAAGACCAAGAGGCAGTGTCCATGAGCAAACACAGGAGGGGACTAAAGAGTATTGACAAGAGAAGCAAAAGATAGAGGACACAATGA
>NW_006477866.1:0-356 GCF_000325575.1 Pteropus alecto | reverse complement strand
AAAGATGTCAGATACAATAGAGTGTATGCTATGTGGTTTTACTTTATAAAACTCTAGAGAAAGCAAGTTATATTATCAAAAAGAAAATTAGCAGTTATCTGGAGCCAGGGTAGAAGGAAGCATGAACTGCAAATATAGACATGAGAAGTCGTTAGAAGGTGATGGAAATGTTCTCTTGTGGTTGTTAAGTTATTAAAATGAATAACAAGGAGCATTACTATCAGATGAGAGGTTTTTTTCTCATCCAGAAAAAAACTTCATCAATCATACTGAATTATTTTTGCATTAAAGAAAATGGTCCTTAAAAGTAATTCCTACTCTAGCCTATTTACTTGTTTTGTCTCTGCTTTCTCTTT
>NW_006477865.1:0-356 GCF_000325575.1 Pteropus alecto | reverse complement strand
GTGTGTGTGTGTGTGTGTGTGTGTGTGTACAGGTACACATTGAAGGCTGGGAAGCCCATGGACCCTGCAGCCAGATGTCCTGGGTAAGAATTCCAATGCCTGTGTGACCTGGGCAAGCTCCTTACCCTCCCTGAGTCCCACTCATCATCAATAAGAGGACAATATGAGCCCCTTTCTCTTGGGGTTATGGGAATTCAATTTGTTTACATCTGTAAGGAACCCAGAATAATTCAGCTTGTTACACAAATAGATATTAGTATTCCAGTTATGCTGTTAACAGATTTTATTTTATGTGGTGACTCATAAGAGTTTAATTTCACTTTTTGAAATGATGTTATTAGTCACTTCTATTTTTT
>NW_006477864.1:0-356 GCF_000325575.1 Pteropus alecto | reverse complement strand
CCCTCAGTTTCACAGCCCAGGGAAGAACAGCCACGGAAGCGCTAGTGTCAAGTTAGAGGCGTTAAGCAGTCGAACATCACAAAACATTGCATGTCATCAAGTATTTTTTCCGGCTTTACTGCCTTGTTTACTATTAAACGTGCGTGCATGTCTTGCCTTCCTCTGAATGACATCTGAAACTTATCTACACTTTGCCTCAAGGGCAATGCTGGGCACTGTGACGGAGTTCAGTAAATATTTGATAAACGAATGAAGACCAGTCAAAGAGGGGACAAGGAAGATGATCAGACCATATCACAATCTTCCCGTGATCCAGGCCCTAAGCTTCTGTTGGTTGTCTATGCTCCAAAGGACAT
>NW_006477863.1:0-356 GCF_000325575.1 Pteropus alecto | reverse complement strand
TATTATAAAAGAAATGTCAAAATATCACATAAAAGTAAACTGTGATAAATTAAAAATGCATGACATAAAGCCTAAAGCAGCAACTAAAATAGCATAAAATTTATAACTATTAAGCCAAAAAGGAGATGAAACAAAATAATAAAAAATGTTCAAAAGAAGGCAGAAAAAGAGAAAAAATGATCAAAGAACAGATAAAATATATAGAACAGAACTATGTATAAGCCCACAGATATTCAAAACTCACATTAAATATAAGTGATCTAAACATCCTATTCAAAAGGTAGAGATTGTCAGATTAGATTAAAAAAGAAAAGCAGGGCAGTTTTATATGTTGCCTATAAGAAACCTACAAAAAA
>NW_006477862.1:0-356 GCF_000325575.1 Pteropus alecto | reverse complement strand
AAAAAAAATAAAACAAATCAATTTTCTGAATGTTGGTCCTTTTTAAGACTTTAGCCAATGTAGGTCAGATTTAAATACATATTACTGAAATGATGAAAATAATAACAATATTAAGAGAGTCTCATTCAGTCCTGCAAATTTAAATCATGGAAGTCTATTCTTTTTTATTAGTGCATGTATGTTATCTAATGAAAACATACTGGACTACTCTATCATACTTGTAGTATCACTGCCTGGTTTATCTTGAATGTAAACAGGACAAATTTTTCTAAATACGTGTGGTAGTGTGTTTACCAATAATAGGTATCATACAAATAGCATTAATTTATTCAACAAACATTCTGAGTGCCCGAATC
>NW_006477861.1:0-356 GCF_000325575.1 Pteropus alecto | reverse complement strand
T
This sequence comes from Pteropus alecto, assembly GCF_000325575.1. Classification (NCBI taxonomy): domain Eukaryota; kingdom Metazoa; phylum Chordata; class Mammalia; order Chiroptera; family Pteropodidae; genus Pteropus; species Pteropus alecto. The sequence goes on along the minus strand of NW_006477861.1, from coordinate 355 downwards.
TGTATGCCAACTATAATTGAAAAAAATTCATTGACATGTACAATGTAAATATGAGTAACTAATTGTCTGTTATATTTCAACAAAGCTAAAAAATGGGAGGGACATAGAAACCATAAAAAAGTCAAAAAATTAAGACGACAATAACTGAAATGAATTATACACTAGGAGGAATCAACACTAGATTAGATGAAGCAGAGGATGGAAACAGTGAGATGGAAGACAAGGTAGCAGAAAACATGCAGCCTGAGCAGTAAAAAGAAAAAGGAATCAAAATAATGAGAAAAGCTTAAGAGATCTGGGACAACATGAAGCATACTAATATTCACATCATAGGGGTACTAGAAGGAGAAGAGAG
>NW_006477860.1:0-356 GCF_000325575.1 Pteropus alecto | reverse complement strand
GGTATACAGAAATAGCTTTTTAATTGAAACTTTATGTCACCTAATGATATGCTCAGTGGCAGTGATGCCAGCATGTTGCTGGGCCACAGGTGGCCACTGGGCAGACTACAGCAGAAGCAGAGGTGGAATTAGGGCTGTGTGAAACACATAACCGCTGCCAGGAATGAGTGGGGCCCCGGCAAAAATTCTAAGGACCCACGTCATGAGGCAAATGCTAATATCCAAGTATTAACTGGCCACTGCAAAATGGGCTTTCATACAGTGTTCCTCCTCTTACAACAAAGTGCCAGAAACTTGATATATAATGACTCTCAATTTAATGAGAGAAGTCATTGGAAACGTTTAGTGCAGCTCCT
>NW_006477859.1:0-356 GCF_000325575.1 Pteropus alecto | reverse complement strand
CCTTCCAGCCCTTGTTCTGGCACCACGTGTGGAGAGTGGACTGCAAGCTGACGAGGTATTTGCAATCTGTGAGGCCAGCTAAGTGTTGCCTCACCTCAAGGAACCCTCCTAAACTTGGAGTACTATGAACTGTTTGGGAAACAATGCAGTGGTACTCAGAGACAGGGAAGTACACTTAAAGCTGTGAACAGACAGAATGGCAAATGTTCATAATAGAATGTAGGTTAGGTGATTATGCCAAGGATAATCTTATCCTAGCTAGCAATCGTATGCTCTTGTATAAAAGCAGCTTACAAAAATAAAATTGTGCCACTACTGAATCATCAGTGACTGTGGTCCTCCTGATCCCACCTTTG
>NW_006477858.1:0-356 GCF_000325575.1 Pteropus alecto | reverse complement strand
CTCACTTGAAAATTTTCCACCCTTAACAACAGTAATCTAAAAACGTTAATTTTCTTTGTTGTCATTTTCTCTAGGGAATCCGGCTTCAGGAAAGCCCTCAATACATAAAACGTAATTATTTACAAAGATATTTGAAAAGTTATTTGTATGAAAACCAAAATGTCTAATCTTAAAGGGAAAGACTTAATAACCCAAATGGAATATTATATAGCAAATTAATGGTATTTATAAAGAGAATCTATAATGATTATTTAAAAATGGTCAATAAATGATGTGATTCCTACTTAGTAAAAATATGAAAAGAGTAAATGTTGGAAAGTAATACATCAAGATGCTGATAATGTGGGGGAGCAGAA
>NW_006477857.1:0-356 GCF_000325575.1 Pteropus alecto | reverse complement strand
TGTGTGTCTGTGTTGGAAAATACAAGTAATCATGAACTACAGAAGTGAGAGAAAAATAAGAATCATGAGTAATTCCGGGAGAGTTGAAATTAAGGCCACCCCTGCTGAAGTGGAGGCTCTAGGCGATGACCTCGCGATGTAGCAGGGACGGATGACAAGGCACGGGGTAGAGGTGACGGGAAACGTTTGCAGTGGATGGCCGGGCCGGAGGCGCCCATGCGCGCTGTCGGCCTGCTGCCCCTTAGCTGGAGTCTCCCTTTCCACCAGGTCTGTGAAATAGGTTTGGGGGCTTTAATGTGTTTCTTTTTCCAGCGGCCACAATGTCAGTGTGGTCAGTTAAGGCTCTGGAGTGCACA
>NW_006477856.1:0-356 GCF_000325575.1 Pteropus alecto | reverse complement strand
AAAAAAAAAAAAAAAAAAAGCTTTTGGTGGCCTTGTTTTCCATTTCTGTAAATCCCATTGCTGATAAATTTGCCTCCGGGCCTGACTCTTTAATCTTTTATGTATCTACATGCTTTCCTTTCACTTCAGCATCTTTGGGAAGGTGGTTTGGGAAACATGCTTTAGTCAGTGGTTATCAGGGCCGATACCTTAAATGGTGACAGTTTTTTTTTCAGATAAGTGCCATCAAAACTGCTGACTACTTCAGGCTTCTTATACCCTTACTCTGTACACAGAACGCCAATACCATAATAGCACATCACATTGCATTTCTACCCCAGCCCAAAATTGTGCACAGTTTTCTTTAAAAAAAAAAA
>NW_006477855.1:0-356 GCF_000325575.1 Pteropus alecto | reverse complement strand
CCCCAAATCCTTACAGCTCACTGAACCCCACTCAGGGCCAGCTCTCCTCAGCGCTCACTTGCGTTAACCACACAGGCCTCCTCACTGGCTGGTCCCCTAAGAGCCTGTCCCCTCCCTTGAAATGTTCTTCTCCAGATATTTCTGCGTCACGCTTCCCCTCCCAGGCCTCTGCCCAAGCCTCACGTCCTCAAGGCCTCCCCTGACGCCCATCTGCAGTACCCCCAGCTCTCACAGCGTGCGCCCTAATCTCCTCTCCACCCCTTTCCTGCCTTAGTTTTTTCTTCAAAGTGCTTTTCTACCTGAAATGATATTACACTTTATTTTATTTATTCATTTATTTTAGGGGAGGCAACCCT
>NW_006477854.1:0-356 GCF_000325575.1 Pteropus alecto | reverse complement strand
GTACTGCTGAGGGTGTAAGCATGTAAGGAGCAGGGCGCTTCGGCATGTCCTCGATCTGCTCTCTGGCCTGAGATCAGACCATCCTGCGGGCCTAGGAGTGGTACCAGCACTGCTGAGCCCCTGGCGAGCTGAGCACCATGCTTGCGACATAGGTGACGGCTTCGCGCTTTTATTCAGGAACCAAATCATGCTTTCCTTCCTGGTCCCGGAGCTGAGACACAGAGATGCCTGCATGGGGAGACTAGTCTGGGACCCCGAAGGTTCCGATATGACCAGTGTCGCCAGCATGGGACACATGCTCTTTCGCTGTTACTTTCCAGATGGTTGCTGAGAAGATGCGTCCCTCCGTTTTGCCC
>NW_006477853.1:0-356 GCF_000325575.1 Pteropus alecto | reverse complement strand
GGTTCTTTATAGTGATCTATTATAGCCACACCCACTTCCCTTCTACCTCCTGTTAATCGCTGGGAACCACTAATCTATTCTCCATTTTTATATCTGTAATGTCAATAATGTTATATAAGTATAATCAAATAGTATGCAATCTTTTGGGATTGGCTTTTTCCACTCAGCATAATTCTTTAGAGGTTAATTTCAGTTGTCACATAGTATGGGTGTTTTTACTTATTGAAGGACATCTGAATTGTGTTGTTTGTGTCTATTATAAATAAAGCTGGTATGAACATTTGTGTACAAGTATTTGTATGAACATAAATTTTCAGTTTCTGGGATAAATGCCCAGGAGTGCAATTGCTAGGTCA
>NW_006477852.1:0-356 GCF_000325575.1 Pteropus alecto | reverse complement strand
TGTGGGTTTGGATGTTTCTTACTTTGATGCTACTTTTTTGGCTATTATGAACATTTGTGTACAAGTCTTTGGAGTGGAACTGCTGGATCGTCCGATAAGTCTTGTGTTTAACTGACAAATGGCCGGGCTGTTTTCCAGAGCAGCTGCTTCATCCTATCCCGCCAGGAATGTGTGATGGCTCCAATCCCTCCACACCTCACCAACACTTCCTGCCTAGCCACCCTAGAGCGTACGAAGTGGTATCTCGTAGTTTCGATTTACATTTCCCTGATGGCTAATGACATCAAGCATATTTTCATGTGCTTGCTGACCATCTGCCTCTCTTCTTTGGAGAAATGCCTATTCAGATCCTTTGC
>NW_006477851.1:0-356 GCF_000325575.1 Pteropus alecto | reverse complement strand
CCACTCAAGAACTTCATTTTCTTTTAAGGAGGCTTTCCGCCTTTCTGGTTAAATGCTTGGAAGAAAGATATAGTGTGTGCCCATTCTTCTGCCTTCGTGCTGCTCTGGATGGGAAGTAGCAGTAATGGGGTATAACTAAGGAGCCATGTTTACTGTAAGGACAACCCCTCTCGGAGCCTCATCTGAATGAAGATGATTGCAATTTTAAGGCAAACTTAGGGAATCTTGTGCGATGTGAAAAGCTATTAAAAGACCTAGTCAGCAGAAGGCTTCCACATGACCCTGATGTCTCATCCCGAGAACAGGGCACCCTTTTTCCCTATCACTACCTCTTTGTTCACGCCCCTTTCTTACCT